>NC_041221.1:21416244-21416993 GCF_002837175.3 Physeter macrocephalus
TCATTTTCACAATGTTGATTCTTCCAATCCAAGAACATGGTATATCTCTCCATCTATTTGTATCATCTTACTTTCTTTCATCAGCACCTTATACTTTTCTGCATAGAGGTCTTTTGTCTCCTTAGGTAGGTTTTTTCCTAGATATTTTATTCTTTTGGTTGCAATGGTAAATGGGCATGTTTTCTTAATTTCAATTTCAGATTTTTCACCATTAGTGTATAGAAATGCAAGAGATTTCTGTGCATTAATTTTATATCCTGCTACTTTACCAAATTCATTGATTAGCTCTGGTAGTTTTCTGGTAGCATCTTTAGGATTTTCTATGTATAGTATCATGTCATCTGCAAACAGTGAGAGCTTTACTTCTTTTCTGATTTGGATTCCTTTTATTTCTTTTTCTTTTTTGATTGCTGTGGCTAACACTTCCAAAACTATGTTGAATAACAGTGGTGAGAGGTCTTTTGTCTCCTTAGGTAGGTTTTTTCCTAGATATTTTATTCTTTTGGTTGCAATGGTAAATGGGCATGTTTTCTTAATTTCAATTTCAGATTTTTCACCATTAGTGTATAGAAATGCAAGAGATTTCTGTGCATTAATTTTATATCCTGCTACTTTACCAAATTCATTGATTAGCTCTGGTAGTTTTCTGGTAGCATCTTTAGGATTTTCTATGTATAGTATCATGTCATCTGCAAACAGTGAGAGCTTTACTTCTTTTCTGATTTGGATTCCTTTTATTTCTTTTTCTT
>NC_041221.1:21417481-21417918 GCF_002837175.3 Physeter macrocephalus
ATAAACCCCACTTGATCATGGTGTATGATCCTTTTAATGTACTGTTGGATTCTGTTTGCTAGTATTTTGTTGAGGATTTTTGCATCTATGTTCATCAGTGACATTGGCCTGTAGTTTTCTTTCTTTGTGACATCTTTGTCTGGTTTTGGTATCAGGGTGATGGTGGCCTCATACAATGAGTTTGGGAGTGTTTCTCCCTCTGCTATATTTTGGAAGAGTTTGAGAAGGATAGGTGTTAACTCTTCTGTAAATGTTTCATGGAATTCACCTGTGGAGCTATCTGGTCCTGGGCTTTTGTTTGTTGGAAGATTTTTAATCACAGTTTCAATTTTAGTGCTTGTGATTGGTCTGTTTATATTTTCTACTTCTTCCTGGTTCAGTCTCGGAAGGTTGTGCATTTCTAAGAATTTGTCCATTTCTTCCAGGTTGTCCATTTT
>NC_041221.1:21418005-21517255 GCF_002837175.3 Physeter macrocephalus
TGTTCTTCCTTCTCTAGTTCCTGTAGGTGTAAGGTTAGGTTGTTTATTTGAGATGTTTCTTGTTTCTTGAGGTAGGATTGTATTGCTATAAACTTCCCTCTTAGAACTACTTTTGCTGCATCTGATAGGTTTGTGGTCATTGTGTTTTAATTGTCATTTGTTTCTAGGTATTTTTTGATTTTCTCTTTGATTTCTTCAGTGATCTCTTGGTTATTAAGTACTGTATGGTTTATCCTCCATGTGTTTGTCCTTTTTACAGATTTTTTTCCTGTAATTGATATCTAGTCTCATAGTGTTGTGGTCAGAAAAGATACTTGATATGATTTCAATTTTCTTAAATTTACCAAGGCTTGATTTTTGACCCAAGATATGATCTATCCTGGAGAATGTTCCATGAGCACTTGAGAAGAATGTGTATTCTGTTGTTTTTGGATGGAATGTCATATGAATATCAATTAAGTTCATCTTGTTTAACATAACATTTAAAGCTTGTGTTTCCTTATTTATTTTCATTTTGGATGATCTGTCCACTGGTGAAATTGGGGTGTTAAATTCCCCTGCTATAATTGTGTTACTGTCGATTTCCCCTTTTATGGCTGTTAAGGTTTGCTTTTTGTATTGAGGTGCTCCTATGTTGGGTGCATAAATATTTACAATTGTTATATTTCTTCTTGGATTGATCCCTTGATCATTATGTAGTGTTCTTCTTTGTCTCTTGTAATAGTCTTTGTTTTAAAGTCTATTTTGTCTGATATGAGAATTGCTACTCCAGCTTTCTTTTGATTTCCATTTGCAAGGAATAACATTTTCCATTCTCGCACTTTCAGTCTGTATGTGTCCCTAGGTCTGAGGTGGGTCTCTTGTAGACAGCATATATACAGGTCTTGTTTTGGTATCCATTCAGCCAGTCTATGTCTTTTGGTTGTAGCATTTAATCCATTTACTTTTAAGGTAAATATAGATATGTATGTTCCTATTATCATTTTCATAATTGTTTTGTGTTTATATTGTAGGTCTTTTCCTTCTCTTGTGTTTCCTGACTAGAGACGTTCCTTTAGCATTTGTTGTAAAGCTGGTGTGGACTAGAGACGTTCCTTTAGCATTTGTAGTAAAGCTGGTGTGGTGGTGTTGAATTCTCTTAGCTTTTGCTTGTCTGTAAAGGTTTTAATTTCTCCATCAAATCTGAATGAGATCCTTGCTGGGTAGAGTAATCTTGGTTGTAGGTTTTTTTCCTACATCACTTTAAATGTGTCCTGCCACTCCCTTCTGGCTTGCAGAGTGTCTGCTGAAAGATCAGCTGTTAACCTTATGGGGATTCCCTTTGTGTTAATTGTTGTTTTTTCCTTGTTGCTTTTCATAGTTTTTCTTTGTATTTAATTTTTGATAGTTTGATTAATATGTGTCTTGGTGTGTTTCTCCTTGGATTTATCCTGTATGGGACTCTGTGCTTCTTGGACGTAACTCTTTCCTTTCCCAAATTAGGGAAGTTTTCAACTATAATCTCTTCAAATATTTTCTCAGTAACTTTCTTTCTCTCTCTTTCTTCTGGGACCCCTATAATTCAAATGTTGGTGCGTTTAATGTTGTCTCAGAGGTCTCTGATACTGTCCTCAATTCTTTTCATTCTTTTTTCCTTATTCTGCTCTGCAATACTTATTTCCACTATATTATCTTCCAGGTGACTTGTCCGTTCTTCTGCCTCAGTTATTCTGATATTGATCCCTTCTAGAGAATTTTTAATTTCATTTATTGTGTTGTTCATCACTGTTTGTTCGGTCTTTAGTTCTTCTAGGTCCTTGTTAAACATTTCTTGCATTTTCTACATTCTATTTCCAAGATTTGGATCATCTTTACTATCATTAATCTGAATTCTTTTTCAGGTAGACTGCCTATTTCCTCTTCATTTGTTTAGTCTGGTGGGTTTTTGCCTTGCTCCTTCATCTGCTGTGTGTTTCTCTGTCTTCTCATTTTCCTTAACTTACTGTGTCTGTGGTCTCCTTTTCACAGGCTGCAGGTTCGTATTAGTTCCCGTTGTTTTTGGTTTCTGTCCCCAGTGGCTAAGGTTTGTTCAGTGGGTTCTGTGGGCTTCCTGGTAGAGGGGACTAGTGCCTGTGTTCTGGTGGATGAGGCTGGATCTTGTTTTTCTGGTGGGCAGGTCCATGTCTGCTGGTGTGTTTTGGGGTGTCTGTGGCCTTATTATTATTTTAAGCAGCCTTTCTGTTAATGGATGGGGTTGTGTTCCTGTCTTGCTAGTTGTTTGGCATAGGGTGTCCAGCACTGTAGCTTGCTGGTCGTTGAGTGAAGCTGGGTCTTGGCAATGAGATGGAGATCTCTGGGAGATTTTCGCCATTTGATATTATGTGGAGCTAGCAGGTCTTTGTGGACCAGTGTCCTGAACTTGGCTCTCCCACCACAGAGGCACAGCCCTGATGCCTGGCTGGAGCACCAAGAGCCTGTCCCCCACATGGCTCAGAATAAAAGGGAGAAAAAATAAAGAAAGAAAGAAGGGAGCAACCAAACCAAAAAACAAATCCACCAATGCTAACAAGTGCTAAAAACTATACTAATCAAAAAACCAAAACAGACAGACAGAACCGTAGGAGAAATGTAAAAGCAAAGCTATAGAGACAAAATCACACACAGAAGCATACACATACACACTCACAAAAAGAGAAAAAGGGAAAAAAATATATATATATCATTGCTCCCAACGTCCACCTCCTCAGTTTGGGATGATTCGCTGTCTTCGCTCAGACAGGACAGGGTTAAAGCAGCAGCTGATTCGGGGGCTCTGGCTCAGGCCGGGGAGAGGGAGGGGTATGGATGCGGGGTGAGCCTGCGGCGGCAGAGGTCGGCGTGACGTTGCAGCAGCCTCAGGCGCGCCGTGCGTCCCCCCGGGGAAGTTGTCCCTGGATCACGGGACCCTGGCGGTGGGGGGCTGCACAGGCTCCCGGGAGGGGAGGTGTGGACAGTGACCTGTGCTCGCACACAGGCTTCTTGGTGGCGGCAGCAGCAGCCTTAGCGTCTCATGCCCGTCTCTGGGGTCCCCGCTGGTAGCCGTGGCTCGTGCCCATCACTGGAGCTCCTTTAAGCGGCGCTCTGAATCTCCTCTACTCACCCACCCTGAAACAATGGTCTCTTGGCTCTTAGGCAGCTCCAGACTTCTCCCGGACTCCCTCCCGGCCAGCCGTGGTGCACTAGCCCCCTTCAGGCTGTGTTCACGCCGCCAACCCCAGTCCTCTCCCGGCTTCCGTCCGAAGCCCGAGCCTCAGCTACCAGCCCCCACCCGCCCCGGCGGGTGAGCAGACAAGCCTCTCGGGCTGGTGAGTGCCGGTCGGCACAGATCCTCTGTGCGGGAATCTCTCCGCTTTGCCCTCCGCACCCCTGTTACTGTGCTCTCCTCCACGGCTCCTAAGCTCCCCACCTCCACCACTCGCAGTCTCCGCCTGTGAAGGGGCTTCTAGTGTGTGGGAACCTTCCCTCCTTCACAGCTCCCTCCCACTGGTGCAGGCCCCATCCCTATTCTTTTGTCTCTGTTTATTCTTTTTTCTTTTGCCCTACTCAGGTACGTGGGGAGTTTCTTGCCTTTTGGGAGGTCTGAGGTCTTCTGCCATCTTTCAGTAGGTGTTCTGTAGGAGTTGTTCCGCATGTAGATGTATTTCTGATGTATTTGTGGGGAGGAAGGTGATCCCATGTCTTACTCCTCCGCCATCTTGAAGCTCCTCCAACATTTATTTTATATCTGGAAGTTTGTACCTCTTAATCCCCTTCACCTACTTTACCCCTCCCCCAACTCTCCTCCTCTGGTAGCCACAGTTTGTTTTCTGTGTCTTTTTCTGTTTTGTTATATTTGTTTATTTGTTCTGTTTTATAAATTTCACATGTAAGTGAAATCATACAGTATTTGTCTTTCTCTGACTTATTTCACTAAGCATAATACCCTCCAGGTCCATCTATGCTGTTGCAAATGGCAAGATATCATTCTTTATTATGGCTGAGTAGTATTCCATTGTGTGTGTGTGTGTGTGTGTGTGTGTGAGCGCACGTGCACGTGTGTGTGTCTTCTTTAACCATTCATTTATAGATGGACACTTAGGTTTCTTCTATACCTTGGCTATTGTAAATAATGCTCCTATGAATATTGGGGTGCTAACAATTCCACTCTTGGGTATTTATCAGAAGAAAATTAAAACATTAATTCACAATACTTTAAAAAAATTACCTAACATAACAAAGTGAAGAAAATGCATTTGTAGAAAAACATTTCTTTCATATAAAGAAAAACTGATATTAACATGTAATAAGACCCTAAACCTCAGGTAAAACAGTTAAAAAATTTCTAGCCATCTCTTTTTCCTGCCAGGATCCTCATGGCATAACAGCTTTGCAGGAAAGGCTTGTACAAAATAACTTTCTTACCAACCCTTTCTGCTCTCTGGTGTTATAAAGTTAGTTAATTTAGAATATCAATAATCCTTCTACAATGGCTTGGATGGGAACAAACTCTACTGATATGTTCAAGCCTGCAGATGGTGGCATGCATCTGAAATATCCCCATGCAAGGAGAAGCATCAGGACCTCCTGTCACTGCATTTACTGTGTGGGTCTTGAGTGGGTGCAGGGTTGTGGGGAGATCAGTGATGTTATAATATTGGGGCTTCTAAGTGTTTGAGACCCTGACTCTCTTTGAACTTGGCTCATACTTGGCCTTCTTGGACCCCTCTGTTTTGGGGTATGTCAGGTTGCTAATAAGTCTCTCTGTATCCTTCCAGCAGAAACGACTCCCCCTTCCTTAATCCACCAGCTCTCAAGAGCACTTACCCTGTGCCAGGCATGCCTGTGAGCGTTTTATGTGCAATAACTCATTTAAATAAGCCTAAAGAACCATCACCACTTAACACAAGAACACGGACCTTAATAACTTAGCAATTTGTTGGTCATCATTGCTCCAAAGAATACACACAGGGCTCTCATCTTAACGGGGTTGATTTCTCTACTTTCTGGAAAGCAGACAAAGGAGTCTTCAACGTGTGGGTTTATGTCATTCCTCACACATTTTGTGAGTCAGCTGCTGTCGAAGAGATGGCCCACATTGCTCTAATTATCGTTTACATTCTATTGAAAAAAATTGACAGACAGAAATGTATACGTTTTCTTCTACACAGGCCATTTCAGAAACTGGGTTAACTGTTTATGGACTTGCCAATATCAATCTTTTAAAGAAAGGATTCTGCGCTTCAGTGAGGAGACATTTCAAAAATTGAGTTAGAGGTTGTGTAGTAATAGCAGAAAGATGAGGGGAGCCGTTACACCTCCAGGCAAAAAGGACCAACTGGAAATATAAACCAAGAGGAGAATATCGATCTTATACTGTGGAGATGTTCACCTAAGTGGGGTCACTGCATGTTGTCAGGTCTGGCTTTCTGTCCAGTGTCCTCCTTTCTAATCCTCCGTGAGCAGGAAGGGCAATCTCGGCTGCCTGCCCAGCAGGTGACGTAAAATCACCCAGGACCTACCCCTGGGGGGCGTGGGGGGAACAGAAGAGGCTGACTACGTGCTAAGGTAAGACTTGCAGTGTAAACTTGTTTCCTGTGCATGTCCCAGGGCCCCATTTCTTTAAGGACCTTTTGTTTTTAAGCTATTTTATTTCATTTGTTTTTTAATTTATTTTTAAAATTTTTATTGGAGTAGAGTTGATTTACAATGTTGTGTTAGTTTCAGGTGTACAGCAAAGTGATTCAGTTATACCTATACATATATTCATTCTTTTTCAGATTCTTTAAGGATCTTGAGGATAAACTGCAAGTTCTTAGAAGGGAATAGAAACAGTTTGTGGTAACCATCTCCGTTCCCAACAGCATGGGTGAGACACCACAAACAGACCTGCACTAAAGACGAGGAGCCAGGGTTAAAACAAGCCAAATGAACGCTTTGCCCCTTGTAACCTTTCCTCATTAAACCTGGAGAAAGCTTTGAGTCTAGCAAGCTGAGTACAAAGAAGTTTGAATACAGACTCATGCTTCCTGAACCACTGTCAACCTTGTGTCTCTAGAGCGTGCTGTGCACAGGCCAGCATCTCTCCATCAGCTCTGCCATGGAGTGAGGGAAAAGCACACATTTTTATTCATTTCAATCAGGTTGCTGTATATCTGGCATACTAAAGAGGGAAATCGGGCCCTTTTTAATTAGGGGAAAAGCAGAAAGACTTTCATGTGAGAACACTGCAGTCAAGCATATGTCATCTTAGCTACTCAGGAGCTATAATTGCTTCTCTCCTGGACTGCCTGCTGAGTTTCGAGTATCAGTCTACTTAATTTAACACGAAGCAATTGAGGATGCTGTTTTAGTCGTTGACTAGAGAAACTACCCTCAGAACAAAGTTAACTTTACTTCTTAAGAATCCCTTCTTAATGAATCCGATTTTTTTCTTTGTTGTCAATATGCTTCTCTACTTTTGCTTTCATTTCTCTCACATTATGCCCTTTACCATGTTATCATTTTTAACTTGGTTTATTCTCTCATTATCCTTAAACACAAGTGGTACATAATCTGATTAGGTTTACCTGTGAAGCTATGCTATTTGAACCATGTATTTATGTGTTTATTTCACAGAACTTTTTGGAATGTCTTTATGGTAATATCCGAAATGGTAATGAAGATGGACAGATAAGTCTCCAGGCAAGGTCTTAGTGGTGGAAACAAATAAAATGAGTCGTCTCCGTGTAGGGTGGTGGGTGCTGCTATGAAGGTCAGGGTCAGTGCATTGAAGGTCCAGAGAACGGCAGCTTCCCTGAGAGGCTGCTTTAGTGGAGAATCAGAGGAAATTGGGATCCGTTGGTCTGAGTAGCTGGGGAAGAATATTTCAGGCCAAGAGAATAGGAATGGGGCAGGACGGGAGTAAAGACGCAGACCTACTAGAGGATGGACTTGAGGATATGGGGAGGAGGAAGGGTAAGCTGTGACGAAGTGAGAGAGTGGCATGGACATATATACACTACCAAACATAAAATAGATAGCTAGTGGGAAGCAGCCGCATACCACAGGGAGATCAGCTCGGTGCTTTGTGACCACCTAGGGGGGTGGGATAGGGAGGGTGGGAGGGAGGGAGATGCAAGAGGGAAGAGATATGGGGACATATGTATATGTATAACTGATTCACTTTGTTATAAAGCAGAAACTAACACACCATTGTAAAGCAATTATACTCCAATAAAGATGTTAAAAAAAAAAAGAGAGAGAGAGAATAGGAATGTCTTGGCCAACGCAGGAAGGCAGGAAAGATCACGCTTCATTCAGGGAACCATACATGGCTTGGCAGTGGAAGCAGAGCACCTGTCAGGGGCAAGGAAAGATCAGGAAAGACCCTGACCGAAATATTTGTATGGGAACAATGGAATCTCATTGAAGGACTTTATACAGATTTTGGTTTGGTAAAATGACAGAAGATGAGCTGAAATGGAAGATAGGGATGAGACTACATGGGATGTCAGGGGACCAGCCAAGATCTCAGAGCAACAGTACTGACTGTCGTGGGGTCATCAGGGCAGGAGAGAAGATGATGGCGTGGAGGGGGAGTGGTTAGCATTTGAGGGAGAATTGGTTAGTGCTGATGCGAGGGAGGGTGGTCTCTCAGGGGCTCCCAGGTATTGACTGGTGTCAAGGAAACCTGATTTGTGCCCAGAGATTTCCTTATAGAAGGAAGGGGAGGAGAAGGGCAGATTCTGTTTGGTTAGAGATTTGGGATGACCGGAAAGGTTCAAGAGGGATGGATGTTTAGGGAAATGTCCATGTGGTAAGCAAAAGCCCGGAGTAGGGAGAGCCTTGTGTGTGCGGGTATTCTGTGAGGAGAAGATGGATGGATATTGGCATGGGATGAAGTTTGAGTCCAGCAAGCAGAGGGGAAACTTGCTTCTGAAGAATTCTGAAGTCGTGTTTCTGTGTAAGGATTTTAAAATTGGGTTTTAAAATGATGTAGCATTCAAAACAATGGAGATGTGTTGATACCCTTAGTGCTATCATGGATGAGCTGAGAACCATCCGGACAGAGAGAGCCCACCATTGCTGGTGTGAGGCAGGGAGCTCCAAGGCCAAGATCACCCAAGCAGGGCTCCCTCAGGATGCTAAATTGGGCTGCACATACTCCTGGGCTGGAGGAGTTTCCTGCTCCCTTCCCTTTACTTTCAACTAATTATAATTTCAGAAAACAAGTCTATTATGTAAGGTGCTGCTGTTTTTATATTTTATTGTAATGATCCGATTGCTCTAACACGTGTAGCCCTGTACAAGCAACACCTCATATGTGTCTTGCAGCAGCCCTGGGAGGAGGCTTGAGTAGGATCAGCTGAGTGATTAAACCAAAGAGACCCCTAGTTTTGGAGTTGGACAAACCTTGGCTTATATTTCTCCTCTAGCACTGAATAGAGATGTGATCTTGGTTTCCTTATCTGACTTCTTTGAGACTCACTTTGTATATGGGGATAATAGTAATGCTGTGTAAGATCGTGTAAGACAAATTGTCTGTGGAGGCCCTGATAGAGAGTTGGCACTTACCTGTGCCTGCATTTTATTATTGATTTTCTGCAGCAATGAGTGAACACAACCTATATTATCTTCCCCCTTGCCATCCTTTCTATATTCAATGCCAGATTCCTCTCACTCCACCCCTACAACCCTCAGTGGCTACCCTCTGCATGTGACTTTAAGACTCCTTATGGGTTTACAAAATACACGGTGAATCACACTTTCTTGTGTGTTTATTCTCAGCAAGGGCAGGAGCCCTGCTATTAGGGAGACTTAGCTCAGGGCCTGAGTTCTTGGTGACTGTTGCTGCTATTGACTTGGTCTAGATATTCCTCTGTGATCTTAAAAAAGGAGTTGTTAAAACTTGTGTGCTTATAATAACAACAAAAGGATTTTAGAAGATTATTAGACCCATAAGAAATCAGGCAGTTGTAAACAACTCCAAATATTAAGAAATGTAGCTACAAAGATGACAGTATGAGTTTCCTGGAGCTGCTGTAACAAATTGCCACAAACATGGTAGCTTAAAATAACAGAAATTTATTCTCTCACAGTACTGGAGAAGAAGTCTGAAATTGGTATCACCAGGTCAAAATCAAGGTCTCAGCAGAGTTGCTCTCCCTCCAGAGGCTCAAGGGGAGAATTTGTTCCTTGCTTCTTCCAGCTTCTGGTGGCTGCCAGCGTTCCTTGGCTTGTGACCACATCACTCCAGTCTCAGCTGCTGTGGTCAAATTGCCTATTCCTTTTGTGTCTGTATGTGAAACTTCTCTCTGCTTCTTTTTTTTTGTTAGGGTACATGCAATAGCATGGGGTCTACATGGAGAATCCTAGACGATCTCTATGTTTTGTTTTAGTTTTTGTTTTTTATTAGCATGTTTACAAATGTTGCATTAATTTCTGCTGTACAGCAAAGTGATTCAGTTATAAATGTATATACATTCTTTATATTCTTTTCCACTATGGTTTATCGTAGGATATTGAATATAGTTCCCTGTGTTCTACAGTAAGACCTTGTTTATCCATCCTATATATAATAGTTTGCATCTGCTAATCCCAAACTCCCAATCCATCCCTTCCCCAATCCCTCTCCCCCTTGGCAACCACCAATTTGTTCTCTATGACTGTGAGTCTCTTTCCGTTTCATAGATAAGTTCATTCATGTCACATTTTAGATTCCATGTATAAGTGATGTCGTATGGTATTTGTCTTTCTCTATCTGGCTTACTTCACTTAGTATGATAATCTCTAGGTCCATCCATGTTGCTGTAAATGGCATTATTTCATTATTTTTTATGGATGAGTAATATTTCATTGTATGTGTAACCCCACATCTTCTTCATCCATCATCTGTTTATGGACATTTAGGTTGTTTCCATGTCTTGGCTATTGTGACTAGTGCTGCTATGAACATAGAGGTGCATGTATCTTTTTGAATTCTAGTTTTGTCCAGATATATCTCTTTATCCTGAGATTCTCAATCACATCCATAAAGTCCCTTACTGCTACATAAAGTAACATTCACAGTCCAGCGATCATGATGTTTACAGCTTTGATGTTTTTCTAGCCTATCACAATGACCTCTAGTTGCCCCTCTTATGAGCACCCTTGAACCTGTCACCTGCAGCCCCTGCTGTCTGCTCAGATCCCTTCTCTCAAGGACCCAGTGTGTTTCTGGATGATCCTCTTCTGTATGTTCCACTCCATTCTGTGGGTCAGAGCTTAATATAACTTACAGAGAACTGGTTACAATGCAATCACAGACATCCAGGCTTTCAGTGACACTTTCAATGGCAGTTTCTCTTGCTCTGCTTGTTTTTTTCCCTTGTAATTGCTCAAATTGCTTCTTCCTTTGTGTATATCTAACGTCCTCCTGGGTCCATGCCTGATCCTGGTGGCCCACCTGGGCACAGCCAAGTCCTCATGAACTTTGGCTGACTCACAGCACCCAGACTGATGTGACTACACCAGGAACAAGTTTGCTTAGTCATTCTCTTGTTCTCACCATTAATTTTCAGCTAATCGGTGATATGAAAGGCAATGGATCTGTAAATTTTGAAAACCATAGGGAAAAAAAAATCAATAGGCACTTTTATTGGCTCTTGGTTTCTGAGCTAAAATTATAGATTCTTTTATAGCCCTTAGCCAAGATTAACTTCCCCACAAACCTTATTTTTTAAAAGAATTGGTCTTCTAGCAGTGTCAACACCATTGCCTGTAAACTCCTTCATATTTAATGTTTATACATTTGTGAAACTACTGATACAATATTTCTGCTTCGATGCTCCTTTACCACCTGCAAGGAGAGCTAAATTGCTAAAAATCTGCCTCTGTTTTGTGTATTTTTACAACCGTTTGCAAATGAGAATATGAGTTTTACTCATAATGACAGCCTTAGTTTTGTAAATGTTTTTTGATATTTAAGGGAAAGTCTCCATGCTGAGGTCCATGGCCCTGGTCCTAAGTCTAGGATGACAAACCCTACTCTGCATTTCCCACCTCATTTTTTTTGTGATTTGCTGCCCACATGTGCCTTTTCTATCACTTTTCTTGCTCGATTCCTGCTGCTTCTGGACTCCCCCATCCTCACCCTCCTGTCAAAGACAAGTCTGGAGAAGGAACTTCAGAGTGTACACCCTTCAGGCTTGGTGACATTAAAACCAGGCATCTCTGATGAAAGAGCTGCCTTAATTTGCATGAAGGAGGTCGTTGTGAAACATTCATCCAGGACAGTCAGCAAGGGAAACCCGAGCATCAAAATGCTGCCAGTGAGCATGGGGACCACTTCCAGAGAGCCCTGGGGTCACCTGCTCTGAGGTCTATGGGCAGAACACTGAGAGAAGATCATGAGGTTATAGTTTTGGGAAGTGAACCTAATCTCTGGGAGAATGCCACATGCACCAGAATGGAAGGTAAGGGAAAGGATAGATGTTAATAGAAGCAGTAAATCAATTCCTGGTGCTATGCTATGCCCCCACATGTGGACAGCTTCATCTCTTCTTCTCTTCTCATAGGAAGCTATGTGTGGGACAGCATGCTACACAGAGTTCTGGGTAGTGCTCATACACTGCCCCAGAAATTCAGTGTGGTTTCTGTGTTTTGCTCAGTTCTCTCAAAAATTAGGACTTATGCACTGATTTTAGATTTCATAGGGCCCACAATTTGGTCCGTAAATTCTATATAGTTTTTCAGTCTTCACTAGATATGTTCATAATCTGATTATTTCAACAATGAAAGAAAGGGCATTTTGAAAAATAACATTTATTTTAAGCAGTATAGATTTCTTAAATATTGACAAGAAAAAAAACCCTGACAGATAAAAGTCCAGTTTCTCATGAATGGTTCACTTTGGAGGAAGACAGAGTATTATAGAAATCACAGTGTCAATACAAATAAATCAACTTTTTATCTAGACTGATACTTTTTGAAATACAGTAATAGGGTTAAAACCAAGTAGAGATTTGGTACATTACACAGAAGTATTGGGATGCTTACGAATATTTTGGGGGTTTTCTCATGATATACTAGTAATTTTTTTCTAATTATAAATATACCATGTTCACTATAGAAAAAGTGAAAAAATCACATGCACCCCTATGTTCATCATGGTATTATGTACAAGAACCAAGATATGGAAACAACCTAAGTGCCTAATGATAAATAAATGGATAAGGAAGATATGGCATATATATATACATAATGGAATACTACTTAACTATAAAAAGATGAACTCTCGCCATTTGGGACCACATGGATGAACCTCGAGGGTAGTAGGCTTTGTGAAATAAATCAAAGGGAGAAAGACAAATATTGTATGATTTCACTCCTATGTGGAATATAAACAACAAACAAACCAAAATAAATGAAAAAACCAAACCAAACAAAAGCAAACACATAGATACAGAGAACAGAGTAGTGGTTACCAGAGGGGAAGGAGCAGGGGAGAGTGAAATGAGTAAAGGAGACCGACTGTGTGGTGATGGATAGGAACTAAATTATTTGGTGGTGAGCGTGCTACAATGTATACAGAATTAGAAATACAATGTTGTACACATGAAACTTATATAACGTTATAAACCCATGTTACCTCAATAAAAAAGTGGAAAATTCAGAGGAATAGAAGGAAAAAAAGACCAAAATCACCCATAATTCTGCCACTCAGTGCCAACCACAATGCATAAGTAGATTTTTAAATTCTTTGACCCTATGTTTCGAGTTCACTATTCTGCTTTATTTTTTTCTTTGACACATAACACGTTTCCGATGATCTGGGAGATGTGACACAATTGCCTGATCTGCATAATGAGATGACTGACATGCTCAGGTGGTCGAACCCCTCTCCCGTGGCCATCAGAGAGGTGCCGATTTTCTTAGCCAGTATCTGTAACGCTCAATGAGCATTCTTAGACACATATCTTTTCATCCACTTTTCTAATTATTCTCCTAGGATAATGTTAAGATCAGTTTTTAAAAAGACTCTGAAACTTTCCATTTAATTGTAGAATCCAACAGAGTTGTGGGTAGATTGTACTGCCGGCGGTGTGGGAAAGGGGAGATGTGAGAATGGGCCTCTTTTGTGGCTTAAAGGTGACAACTCACAAGTATCTAGCCTTTCAGAAAAAGAGATATGCCAAGCTATGCTTTATTATCAGGATATATTTAAGTAAGACAAGAGCTGCAGGCTTTGGGGTTGTAGGTCATATTTCACAGGATGTAGCAATAACTTCGAAGTTTTTGTGTCCCTGTTTCACAAAACACTTTTTGTTTTTTAACATCTTTATTGGAGTGTAATTGCTTTACATTGTTGTGTTAGTTTCTGCTTTACAACAAAGTGAATCAGTTATACATATACCTATATCCCCATATCCCCTCCCTCTTGTGTCTCCCTCCCTCCCTCCCTATCCCACCCCTCTAGGTGGTCACAAAGCACCGAGCTGATCTCCCTGTGCTATGCAGCTGCTTCCCACTAACTATCTATTTCACATTTGGTAGTGTATATATGTCCATGCCACTCTCTCACTTCGTTCCAGCTTACCTTCCCCCCTCCCCATGTCCTCAAGTCCATTCTCTACGTCTGCATCTTTATTCCTGTCCTGCCCCTAGGTTCACAAAACACTTTCAAGGGCAGTTTTCATAACAGAAACAGGATAAGGTGATATTTTAGCAAAGGCTTCACACTGGACAAGAGTATGAGAACTGAGGATTCACTAGGTGGTCTCATTTTCCTACTTTATAGAAACCAGCATTTGTGTTAGCATATTCACAGATCAGTGTTGGCTGTTCTCTAGCTGTAGGAAAAAGGAACATTTTTGCCCTCTCCTTTTTCTGAGATTTCTTTCACCAGCAGGCATGGTGACCTTTGGTTTTCAAGGGCATAAATAAAGGCATTCCTTTATCCCCTACAGAAAGGGGGGAAAAAATGTCCCAAGACACTGAAAACTTACAATATGCAAAGGAAAAGAAAAATAATTACAGCTATAATGCCTTCTTGAGAATGAAATTTCAGGATCAGGGTCTATGAAATCTGTTAAAGGACTTTGCCTCCAGAGGCCAAATTGTCTTCTAGAATCATTACATCAACTTACATTTCCACCAGCAATAAGTTTGTGAGCACCCAGGGCATTACATCATGCTTTAAAAAATCTTTTAAACACCTATACTTATTTCTAGCAAGATAATGCTGCATATTTCTGAAAATATTCTCAGGGCTGATAGAGAGAGGCAGAGAAACACATTTTAGTTGACATACTAAGTTCTGTGTAAATTTGAAAGACCCTGGGTTAGTAGCTTCTCTTTGTAGCTTTACCTTCTTGATTAGATTTGGCCCAGGTCATTTTGAGGGTTGGCCTCTATTAAGCAAAACCAAGATGTGAAGGTTGGTAGAGTTACTGTAGAAAAATAAAATCCAATACAACAACTTTGTATTATAAATTAGCGAGGGAAAAAGTCCCAAGGACAGCATTCTTACATTTGATGCTGTTGGTAATGAGAGCTCTGCAGAGCTTTCCCACACTGCCTTCTCTTAGCTGCCATGGCCATTGTCACCAAGCATATATTGACCAGAATATGGTCATCGCTCAAGTCTGGAGCAATCGTAGAAGTGAGCTTGATCGATGTGTTCTTCCTTGCTGATGAGGGCCCTTCCTCCAACTCTGCCGTCCCTGGACAATGTATGATGGGACAGCCATCAAGCTGTCGAGCTGCTACTGACCACCTCTGACTTCCTGCCAAGACCAGTATTCAATAACATCAGAGTGGTAGATGGAAAAGCAAATGAGACTTCCAGAAGGTTGTAAATCTCCAACTCCTTGACCTCTGGGATCTATTTTACTGCTAATAAAAGTCATCAGGAGAAATACATGCTTTGAAGGGGAGCCATGCCCTTCATTTAAACAAATTTAAATGAAAAATAACAACATAATTCAGGAAAATTGAATGCCACTGTCTCCCTATTCTGTCACCCATTTGCCTGGGCTGTTCTGTCTTCAAGGGAACATTACAGAAGCTGCACCAAAACTGAATCTTTGTAAAAAGAGAGCATTTTTGCAGGAAATGTGCTGCATTGTAAATGTTACACAATTGTCAACTTGTATTTGATTATTCTTCCCAAGTCTATAAGAAAAATTAAGTGATACAATAATAGAAAAAATATCACCTTTTTCAAAAAGAATATTTACATGTTAACAAGTACCACACTATAATGGTTATTTGTGTGGTATAATTTTAAGGACTGAACAGTTGAAATATTTTGGGGACTAAATTTTAGTGCTTTGGCTTTAAGACACAAACTCACCGAACAATAAAACTGGTGTTAAAAGTTGTGATAATAATGCCAAGCGTGAAGTTGGATTCCATTGATGTCTGTAAAGCCAAAGGTAAGTAGAAGGAAAAATAAAATAAAAGGTTGTATTGTCATTATTATGACTTTGAGATGGCCAAAGGACTTGGAATGGAAGAAAAACATAAAAGGTTTGAGTGCCATGAGAATGGAAAGTGTTTTGTTTACAAAATATTTTCTATCCAGAGTACTGCAGAGGCCCAGTGAGCACTCAGTAAAGATTTACTGGTTGCTATGGTGAAATGAATGAATGAATGAATGGATGGATGGATGAATAGTGCCTGGTAGGTATGGGAAGAGCAAAGGACCATAGGAAGTATTAGGTCTTCAAAATCCATACTTAAAGGATGACAGTCAAGAGCTACATGATCAACCAAAGATGGCCCTATGGAGGGGCATGGGCTGGTTTTTGTAATTAACAGTGAAAATCCGTTTGCCCGCCTGTAATATTTCTATGTTCAAGCAGACAACCATAACAATATTCATACACCCAACACACAGTTACACATATCTCAACTTTATAAGATAAGGAATACTGTGCCAAGCAGTAGTAAAACATATAAATTATATGTTAAGCATAGAAACATAGGTATTTATCAGTATTTGAATCAGTTAACAATTGACTAAATATAAATATATAGATACACACAAAACATGGGAAACTTTTGGTTCATTGTACCAGTTGAACCAAACATTTGGCACTCACATTAGGGGTGTTTTTAACAACTTAATTTTTGGAATGTTGACCTGTAGAATCATTCCCTAAAATAACTAAGTTAACTGAGTAACTAAACTATGGCAGCAAGCAGAATCCACTTTTTTCTCTCTATTAAAGGAAAGGACAAACAGCCTTAGCTGCTTCAGTGTTTTGGTTTTACCAAGTTTGGCAAATTCAAGTTGCTGAGCAACTCCTTTTAGAGATACTAAGGTTTAGAAATAAGTCCTCGTGTTGTTCTCATCTCTGGACAATAACGAGGGGCTGTTTTAACCTACAGCCAGCAATGGAGTCTGTGGTTCTAGTCACCCTAAGCTCCTTGAGGCCAGTGGGTGTGCCCTTCCAAAGCCAGGCTCTTGTCTTCTCCAGGCTGTTCCTCCAATGAATGAAATTCCCCTCTGAAACATGGCAGAAGTGACGCAGAGGTGTGAACATCCCAATTTCCTCACTTTCCTCAAGACTATGATATTAATATGCTTCAAAAAATTAACGTGCACATTTCTAAAGCCTTCTGACCTTTTCCCTTTGAACTTTCTATATGGTCATTGTAAAAAAAAAAAAATCACTGAGCTTCTGCAACTATCCAGTAGGAACTGATTTATTTCTAACAATTTTTCTGCCTGAAAAAGTCTTGATAATTCCTTTGGGTTTGCATGTCTCCCACTCAGGTGCACACTGTTCATGCAGATATCTGGGGTCAATTTGACAATCATTCAACTATGTATTCTATTCTATATGACTGACAACTCAGATCATTATCTGTGGAGATCTGAATTTTAAGGTTAATAGTGGGGTTATCAGAACTTTAACTGGAGTGCCCTTGGCCTATTTCTTTAGGAATTATGGTGTAGATTTAACTTACAGTGCTTCAAGAAATAACCCCATGTGCATTTTAATCCTCAAAAAATATTCATATCTAATTGGAATATCCTGTAATCAAAGTGGAACTTGAAA
Source organism: Physeter macrocephalus (assembly GCF_002837175.3). Lineage (NCBI taxonomy): Eukaryota > Metazoa > Chordata > Mammalia > Artiodactyla > Physeteridae > Physeter > Physeter macrocephalus. The sequence continues at coordinate 21,435,030 of NC_041221.1, forward strand.
AACCAGAATGTGCAACTCTGAAATAAGTAAAAACCAACATAACTCTACCATCTTTGCAGCATGCAAACTAGGCTTGACAATTGACAATTTAGTAGCTTCCATGGAATCCTGAAATAAGGCTAGCCTTATGAGGTTCAACTCTATTTTTAAACCAAAGAGGAAAATGAGGTTTTAAAGAGAAGAAAAAATCTCCCTTAAGCACTGACAGTAACTTTCCACATCTAGCTATTCCAGATGCAGGGCTGAATCCCAACTACCTTATGGCAGAAAAAAGTCCTAACAGTAAAGGAAGGAAGGATTAAAGCTGCCTTTGTCCTGAGTATGCAAATTGCAGGGGTCCGTCTCCCTGCTTGTTCATAGTTCACATTTCAGTGACTGAGGAAGCAGACGGTCTCCCTGGACAAAAGCTCAGGTTGATTGCAGTCTCCCTCAAAGGGCTTCTGAGAGCTTCACTGGAAGGTTTGAAGCAGAGGCCAAAGGAAAAACTTCCCTTCCTTTGAAACATGAAAGAGTTCTTGAGCTGCATCACAAAAAATTTCCAGGTTCTGGAACTGATAAGAAAAAGTTTCATGCCCTATTCAAAACTCAAGGAGTAGGAAAATGAGTGATGTTAGTGTTGTGTTGGCAGCACTGAAAATAAAAGACACAGAGCAGGGATGAGCTGGTCTTGGCAGGGCAACTCTTCACTACTGCAAATGCCAGTTACGTCGGGGAGGAATCTTAGAACTTCTAGAATGCTTGCCACATGCAGGAAAGTTGATCTGCAGTCCTTCGTAAGATACATACAGTTTCCCTCTAGCTGACATTCTTAACAAATCTTTGTTAAGACTTCTGTGTGATGCGGGTGGGTATAGAAATGGCAGGTCATTTGCGATGGCCGGAGGAGAAGTGCAGTGCCTCTGCTTTAAGACTCTACAGTTACCATGGAGGCCAGTGACGGCAGTGGACTGGCCAACTATGAGATACTGCAGGACCCCAGAAGGGCCTGGGTGACGGGGTTTTTTTCTCGCAAAAATTCTTCTATTAAAATAACACATGCATAAGGTGAATAAGTAGCATGGCATTTTCTGAAATTCTAAGTATTTACTGTAGTTGAATGAAGAGTGCAGAGTGTAAGTGACTGAGGTATAGATAGAGAGATAGATAGATAATGGATGGATGAATAGGTATTGAGATAAATGATAGATCTATAAATAAAGATATAGATATGGATATAGATAATCTGTTGGTTCTGTTCCTCTGGAGAACCTTGACTGATAAAAGCAGTCTATCATAGAGGTGAACACTCAAATCAGACTGGATATATCTGATTCCCCCACCACTATGGAGTTGCAGAAAACATAAGAAAGTCACTTAACCTCTTTCTCCATCAGCTTCTTCATTTGTACAATGGAGGTAATATTAGCATCTACCTTATGATTTTTTGTGAGGATTAAATAAGCTCACACATTTAAAATGCTTAGAAAACTTGTGGGCCCATAGTAAACATTTCAATATCTGTTAACTATCTCTATTAATATTGATAAATGCTGTTGCTTGTTAAAATTCTGTAAGAGTAACATACAACATTGAATATTCTGTGAAATAAGACTGATCTCCTCAAGCAAACCACTTCAGGAATTCTTAGCAGACTCCAATACCCTCTAAGACTGATAATTTGCATAAGAGTTGCTTTAAGCTGCTGGTTCATGTGTTTTTTTTTAATCTGCTGTGAGAAATATTAGGTTCTGAAAATGCTATGTATTGAAATACCTGTGCAGTTGTGTTATGATGGAGATGAAGGTTTTGAGATGGGCCCAAAAGCCACAATACCATTTTGAAAAGAAGTTGGCCATGATTTAAAAAGTTGTTACCTGGAAATTTTCCACCCCAATCAAAAGATCTTTGCTTATGCACACATCATGGGTCACTTGCGGTGAACACGTAGATGCCTTTGATGTGCTACCAGATACTAGATATCACATGTTACGTGATACTAGATCTTGGCATATGGACCCCTCTTCTATATTCTCTTCCATTCCAAGAAGCCAGATATGCTTTAGAATGAGGTTTCCTTTTTTTACTTTATAAAAATTATACATGATTGTTATAGAAAATTTATGGAAATTTAATAAATGTAGAAAAATTGAAGGGAGAAATATTAAAGAATTCCAGCCTTTTTCTGTACCTATTTTTAAACATAATTGAATGGTATTTCCAGACTAGTATATTTTAAGTTAAACATCATATCAGCTTTTCTGATTATGAATAATATATGCCACCTTAGAAAATTGGAAAAATGTAGAAAAATATATCAAAAATTACTTGGAAGCTCATAACAATAGAAAACCCAGTTTTGAGTGGTGTAGAGTTTTAGTTTTTCCTATGCATTTAACAATTTTAGAAGTTGTAATCAATACACTGACTATGAGGAAGATTAACACATAATGAAGCACAGATTGTTGATGAGAAAAGCCATGAAGGGGAGGTTTGTGTCAGATGATAAGTCCTTTCAATCTCTGTAAAAACATATTTATTCAACCCAGTAAGGTATTTTTCAATTGTGTCTATGCTCCTGGTTTCTGTCTTACTTGTTCTGCTTTCTTCTCTGAAAACAGTTTACAATTCTAGGCTTGGATAAGCTTTCTGTGTCTTCCATCTCTGTCCCTTTCTCCATCATTACATAAATTTTCTTTCCCTGTTCCTACTCCTATAGGATAGTTTACCAAGTCTGACCCACTCTCACTAATGTAACGTTCTGTGGCAAGCTTTGCTTCATGCTGCTTCTCTTGTCTATCCTCAGTGCTACTGAGTTTCAGCCTACCTGCAGCTCTTTCTTTGTCACTTCTCTGGCTGCCTTTGCATCTCAGCCTGTTTGTTCCTAAAACCTTTCTGCTCCTTTTGACAAAGGACAGGTCAATTTGGATATTGGTGAGTATACTCCTCACCGATCAACGGTTTATGGTACTAATTTTTTTCAGAGATATGCTCTTTCTCTGAATTTTTAGAATGATGTTCCCATCTCATTACTTCCTTGCAGTGTTTATTTTTAAATGTTCTATTTTTTTGCAGTCTTTTTTTTTTCAAAAGTCCTATATTTTTCAGTATTTTTTCATAAGTTCTGTTTTTCCCCTGACTACTGTCTAACTTTTTGACACTCCAGAGTCAGAGCAGATGAAGTCCATTATAATCTTCAGCATCGCTTGCCACCAGGATTCTTTCTGCTCTTGTTCCCACCTACACAGTGGGGACTAAGTTCCTAAGATGCAATGTGCTACCTCCTGTCTTTTTTGCTCCACTGTCTGCCAGGCTGTTTCTGGAGTGTTGTCACCTCCAGGCGGTGTTGACGATGGTAGAAATCAGAAGCCCAGCTGCTTCTAGAACTGCCAGCCAAGATGAAGAGAGACAACTAAATATTTTTCTGATAGGTAAAGATCTTTTATTTCTAAACCGCAGAGCACAGGGTGCCAAAAGCACTTCATGCTATAGAATTAGAAATGATAAATTCACATTTTAAAACTTAGCTGATTTTTTTTAACAGAAAGAATACACATGTTAGTATACAAGTCCTTAAAATATTGAGAAATATTGATAAACTCTTGACTCAAAGCCTTGATAGTAAAATGCTCTCAGCTGGTTATTGCTATTGTTTCATTGATCAGTATGATTCATTCTCTCCTGTGCTGTAACAAATTCCCACAAACTTAGTTGGCCTAAACAATACAAATTTATTATCTTTCAATTCTTTAAGTTAGAAGTCTGACAAAGATCTCACTGGACTAAAATCATGGTATGGACTAGGCTGTGTTCCTTTCTGAACACTTTCTGTAGAGGAGAATTTACTTGTTCGCCTTTTCTAGCTTACAGAGGCCACCTGCATTCCTTGGCTCTGAGGTCCCTTCCTCCATCCTCAAAGCCAGCAATGGCAGGTCAAGTCCTTCTGTCATCTATGTCGCATCTCTTCCTGACCCTTTTTAGGTCAGCACATCTCTCTCTAACCACAGCTGAGGAAGAGTCTCTACTTCTAAGGACCCATGTGATTACATTGGATCCACCCACATAATCAAGGATAACCGCTCATCTCAAGGTTCCCAATCTAATTCACATCTGCAAACTCCTTTTTCCAGGTAAGATAATATACTAATAGGTTTGGGGATTAGGGCATTGACAACTTTGAAGGCCATCGTTCTGCCTGTCGCAGAGAGTAAGGCTGGAAAACATTTACCAGCTTAAGAACAATAGTGAAGTTAAAGGGTAAAGGACATCTCATCAGATTTGTTATTATGCAGTGTCTTTGTCATCATAAAAGAGAGTAATTTGTTTGTAGGAAGCTCTCCTTCAGTGGTTTTTATGTAACCTTTAACCTTGAGTTGCTGATGCTTGCATACTAGTTTGTTGTTGAAACTGTATTTATTTTTTTCCATAAAAAGCTTAACCACTTTATTGAGGTGTGATTGATGTGTAAAATGGTGTACATATTTAATGTACTCAACTAGATGAGTTTGGGGATAAGCCTACACCCGTGAAACCACCATCACTATCAAGGCCTTAAACAATCCATCACCCCCCAAAGTTCCTTCCCACCACCTGCATTATTATTATTGTTTGTGTGCTAAGAACACTTAACATAAGATCTACCCTCTCAGCAAATTTTAGATATACAATACAGCATTGTTAGCTATAGATACTATGCGGTAGAGTAGATCTCTAGAAATTATTTATCTTGTATAATTGAAACTTTATCACTCAACCAGCATCTCCCCATTTCCAACCCTCTTCAGCCTCTGGCAATCACCCTTCTACTCTTCGCTTCTATTAATCTTACATTTTATTAATTCGTATTTAATATTTTTTGTGTGCTAAAAATTAACTGATATTTATATCTATATAGATATAGACATAAATAATGATATCTATCATGCATTATATGAAAAATGAGTATATAATAAAAGTGAAAAAAGCAGCTAACAACACATTATATAAGTATATCCCCATGCAAAATATATAAATGTATAAATAGTCACAAAAGAAATTTAGAAATGCATCTTCCCAAATCTTTAACAGTGGTCATCTCTGAAAGGTGAGTTATAGGTGATTTTCTTCCCCTCTTTTCCTTAATCTCCAATTATATTTGTGACTTGATGGAAAAATATTATCACAATAGTCACCCTCAAAAAGGGTCCCAACAAACAAGAATAAGAGACTGGAATTTTTCACATTTTAATAATTTAGTAGCATAAATTCAGATATGATTCCATGGCACTTTGGTTAAATCCCAAAGCTGGAGAATTCAGCACTATGGAATGAATTTTCTAACTGCTAATGGGGTTGCACTGCACTCCACTCTCTGGAAGAAAAATGGCAGAAGTCATGCAGAGAAGGTGGTGGAGCGTGATTTATGTACAAAATGGGCTTCATCTTGGGTGGAATTAACACCAGAGGTGTTGATCAGGTCAGGTAGGCAAGCTGTGTATTTCACATCTCCTTTTCTCCTTTCATACAGCAAAATACTGAAGGACTCTCAGAATTTTACATCCTGATGATCCTGTGAGAGAACAAATAGAATTGTCATGCTACACCACAACCCTAGAGTGAAAACTCTCTACCACCTTCTCCATGAGACCCAGAAAAGTGAGATTTGATGATACTTTTTCAGTGGCAAATATTTTCCCTCAGGAATAAATAAACATCAATTAATGGTCTTCTCTCATATATTTTAAAGTAAAATAAAAACTTCTCAGCATATAAATTCCAGGAAACATGCTGAATTTCTTTAATATAACCCCCTGTATCAAACTGCCATTTTGTGTAGTCTACACTGAGCCTAGATGTGGAAGAATGCCAAACCACATTTTATTTATGACATTGTAGGTTCTATAAGTGCCTTTGCAGGCTCTAGCCATGTTATGATGTGGCACATTTTTTCCTGATTATGAAATAGCAGGTGTTCATTACTAACCTGAAATAAAGACAAATCTGAAAAACGAAGTAAAAAAGCACTCTATAGGCCCATATCTCAGAAATAACCAGTTAGCACTCTGGGCTCTTACTGTAAATAGAGTAACACACACTATTGATCCATCAGTGGTTGCAGTTCCACATCAACCCACATGAGCATGCTGGCAGTTGCAAAACTAACTTCCTTTCAGAATCACTGAAGAATTATGTTTAAAATAGCTTCCTGGAAAAAAAAAAAAAAAAACTTCCTGGGCCACTTGCCAGTTCTAATACATCAGAATTTCCAGGTGTGAGCCTCAAGAATTTATAATTTTACAAGCTCCTTAGACGTTTCTTATAAACCAACTCAATCCGATTCCAAAAATAAATGTTTGGAAGCCACTGGCAGATATCGTGATTATTGATTCCTGATCATTGGTGTCCCTCTCTCCCTCACATGCAGTGTTCAACCCAACAACACACTTTGTACCTTCTACCAACTCACAGCTCTCAAAGCTGACCAGTAACACCACTTACCTGCCTTGCTACCATTCTGGGCAAAGCAACCATCATCTTTTGATTGGAAAATAGAAGCAGCTTCCTCAATGGCTTTACCGGTTTTGCTCCTGCCTAGAATCATATTGTTAAAGTATAGATGGATGATATTGCCTATTACCATCTACTGGTTCCCACTGCAGTGACAACAAAATATAAACGCTTTTCCCAGGCTTTCAATGCTCTACACCAGCGGTCCTCAAACACACCCTTTCAGCTGTGTATGCTAGAAGAGTCCAGGGATACTTCTAAACAGTACACAGGACAGCCCCTGCAACAAATTTTCTGTACCTAAATGTCAGTAGTGCTGATAGTAAAAAGTCTGCTTTACACAAGCTGGTCTTCTACCAACCTTGCGTTTATTCACCATTGTAGCCATTTTCCTCAATTCTCTCATCTGTGGAATGTGCTGAGCTCATTTCTACATCAGAAACTTCCTAATTATTTGTGGGAGAACCAGGATGAGATGCCTTCTAACCTGCACCAGGTGTGGTATGAGCGTGAAATAAGCTTTGCATGTGCTGAGTCACTGAGACACAAGGGCTGTCTGTCCCCACAGCAGACAAATGTCTTAACCTGACTCGTATACATACTCCCCAAGTCAATGAATACACGTTACCAACATGGATTTTTAGTGGCTGCACTATTTTCCACTTAGGCTATGCCACAATTTATTTAATGCTATTCCATTGTGAGAAGAGTTTGTTTTAGTGAAAAAGAAATATCATCAACAAAAACAAACAAAAAACAAAACAAGAAAACCTCCTAGAACTAATAGAAAAACTGTCTTGTGCACTGTAGGACATTTATCAATAGTAGCATCCATGGTCTCTACCCGCTAGATCCCAGGTGTGACAACCAGATATTGCCAAATGATTCCTGGGGGAAAATCCCCTGTTTGAGAACCACTGATGTAGAGCACTACAAACCTGGGAAATTCATCTATATTCTGTTGTCGCTGCAGTGGGAAGCCAGTGGATAGTAACAGGCAGTGCAGTGAGATAAGATTACTTTCTCAATCACTTTCCTACACACTAGCAACAAACAAGTAGGATCTGAAAATTAAAACACAATACACTTTTCATTAGCACCCCGCAAGATGAAATACTTAGGTATAAATCTGACAAAACATCTACCAGACATATATGAGGAAAACTACAAAACTCTGATGAGAGGGGGAAAAACAAGTAAATGGAGGGATACTCTATGTTCATGGATAGGAAGACTCAATATTATCAAGACGTCAGTTCTTCCCAACTTGATCTATAGATTTAATGCAATCCAATCAAAAGCCCAGCAAGTTCCTTTATAGATATTGAAAAACTGATTCTAAAATTTATATGGGGAAGCAAACGATCCAGAATAGCCAACACAAAATTGAAGGAGAAGAACAAAATCAGAGAACTGACACTACTTGACTTCAAGACTTATTACAAAGCTACAATAATCAAGAGAGTGGTGTAAGAATAGACAGATAAATATATGAACAGAATAGAATCCAGATATAGATGCACATAAATATAGTCAACTGATCTTTGACAAAGGAGCAAAAGCAGTACAATGAAGCAAAGATAGTCTTTCCAACAAATGGTGCTGGAACAACTGGACATCCACACACAAAAGAATGGTTTTAGACACAGACATTACACCCTTCACAACTACTAATTCAACATGGATCACAGACCTAAATGTAAAATGCAAAACTATAAAACTCTTAGAAGATAACAAAGGAGAAAACCAAGATGACCTTTGGTATAGTGATGACTTTTCAGATGCAACACCAAAGGCACAATCCATGAAAGAAAGAATTGATAAGCTGGACTTTATTAAAATTAAAAACTTCCACTCTACAAAAGACAATGTCAAGAGAATGAGAAGAAGACAAACCGAAGATTGGGAGAAAGTATTTGCAAAAGATACATCTGATAAAATACTCTAATCCAAAATATACAAAGAACACTTAAACCTCAACAGTAAGAAAACAAACAACCCAATTAAAAATTGGGCCAAAGACCTTAACAGATACCTCATTGAAGATTATACAGATGGCAAATAAGCATATAAAAAGATGATTTATAAGGGAAATACAAATTAAAACAATGAGATATCACTATACACCTATTAGGATGACCCAAATCAGGAACACTGACAACACCAAATGCTAGAGAAAATGTGAAGCAACAGGAACTCTCATTCATTGCTAGTGGGAATGCTGAATGGTACAGCCACGTTGGAAGACAGTTTAGTGGTGTCTTACAAAGCTAATCATACTCTTCCCTTATGATCCAGCAATCGTGCTCCTTGGTATTTACTGAGATAAGCTGAAAACTTATATCCACACAAAACCTGTAAACAGATGCTTATAGAACCTTTTATATAAAATTGCAAAACAACCAAGATGTTCTTCAGTAGGTGAATGGGTAAATAAACTGTGGTACATACAGACAATGGAATATTATCTGGTGCTAAAAAGAAGTGAGCTCTCAAGCCATAAAAAGACAAGGAAGAAACTTAAATGCATCTTCTTAGGTGAAAGAAGACAATATGAAAAGCTACATATGATTTCAAACCCATGACATTCTGGAGAAGGCAAAACTATGGAGGCAATAAAAAGACCTGTGGTTGCCAGGTGTTAAGAGGGGGTGGGGAGAGGTGAATAGGTGGAACATGGAGGATTTTCAGAGCATGAAAAGACGCTGTATGATACCATAATAGTGGATACATGCCTTTATACATTTGTCCAAACCCATAGAATACACAGCACCAAGAGGAACCACGATGTAAACTATGGACTTTGAGTGATAGTGAGGTGTTGATGTAGGTACACCAATTGTAACAAATGCCTCTTGTGAGTATTTGTTGATAGTTGGGGAGGCTCTGCATGTGTGGAGGCAGTAGGTATGTGGGAAAATTCTGTGCCTTCTACTCAATTTTGCTGTGAACTTTAAACTGCTCTAAAAAAGTAAAGTCTTTTCAAAAAAGAAATGTCAAAGAAAAAAATCACATTTTCCACCTTATGAAATCTGCAGGGACAAGGCATATTTTCTTTGTCTCCCAGTTTTGACCAGGGGTTTCCAAATGCTGGTCTTCTGAGATTTAGTCAGTAAAACCACGTTCATCTTCCCCAACAATTTCATTGTTTTGTAACATTTGAACATGAGACAAGGAATGGCTCCTGAGCTGCCTTTAGTAGAATTTTTTAATATTTTGGATCCAAACTTGTAAAGAGGGTGTTGGCACTTGCTACTGTGTGTGGCTGAGATCAGTGATACCCATATGTCCCAAGGAGTGCCCCATGCACAGCAGGCATTCTGTAAGTGTCACAGTTTGTGGTCGGTTGCTGTGGTCTGCTGTGGGCGCTGATCAGATTTTTAAGTGCTGAGCAATTGATGGAAATCAGGGAAGGGAACCTGCTCTGCTGAGATTTTCTTTTATAGGGAGGGCAAGAGAGAATTAAACTCACAAAAACAGAGGATAAAGGTAAAAGGCTGCTTGTTTATTTATTTTGAATTAGGGAGATTTCAGCTGAGTTTTGGAACCCTCTGAGAGTAACTGTCACCCAACTTAGATGTTGATGCTGGTGTTCACTTTTTGATACAAACATTTCTGATGGTACCCTGCTGTCTTTGTGATGCTGAACACACTAGCAGGGGATGTTTTTGAGGCCAAATTCTAAGCAGGACCCTATATCCAAAACTTTTTCTTTTGCCTGTCATATGACTGTGACTCATCTGTAATACTATCTAAGGTCAGATAGTTTTATAAAAGGACAAAATTAAGTTAAAATCCTCAGGAAGACAGACACTTTGGGACCTTTTTTGTTAGCTATAAATTAGACCTTTGCTTGTCCAGGCCATCACAGGAAACTATAAATTGTGGTTTATAAGTTTAACTCCAGTGAAGCAAACCTAGATGGCTGAGTTGTTTTTAGAGGAGAAAACTGGAGAAATCTAGAAGCTCCAATTACGTCAATCTTGAAAGTTTGGCAAAAACAAAAGTATAATTTGCAGTTATACTTTAGAAATCCAAAGTGTACAGAAATCTAAAATTGACAGATTTTCAGATTTTCTCCCAAAAGGATTGTAAAAGTGTCTTGGGCATCTATCTGTCATGTCTTTTGCCATGTACAATAAATTTGATAGTCTTGGTTTGGTGATTTAATGGAAAGAAAGCAAATAAGTCAGAATAATGTGGGATTTTAGAGTTTTGCATTGGTCACAGATCTGACTGTCCTTGAAGTGGTTTTATTTTGCAACATTGTAGAATCCTAATGAGATATGAAGAAAGAAAGCCTGGAAAACAAGTGCATTTCCATATTGGCATCCACACAGGAATGTCAGCTGAAGGGAAGTAGGAGGACTGCAAACCTCACTGAGTTTTTCCTGACCCAGCATCTTAAAATGTCCTCATTTTAAAGCACCCGATCACAGACTCTTAGAAACTTGCCCGGGCATATCTTCTAGAATGGAATAAGCAACATGACAGCAGGGCTACCGAGGTAAAGAAACTTGATGAACTAAGATCAAAATGCATTTTGTTTTGTTTGGTGGTCTTCCATGATCAGAAGGAAAAGGACTGGGTAATACAGGAAGACATTTTGTAAAACAAAGAAGCTTTGGCACATTGGCTGAAAAAGGCAAAGCAAGAAAAGTGGGTAATTGTCTTAACCCAAGGACAAAGGAAAACAAATGTTTATTTATAGAGAGCTCATAGAAACTAACACAGCTCAGATACATAGCCAGTCCACACATGTTATGGTTTATGTTGGTGCTTTCTTCTGGTTTTGGGCAGAACAACTCACATTCTCCATCTTATGTCCTATTCAAGGCATGTGCACATACAGGCCGTTCATCAGCTCCTCTCCCAATCCCTGTAATACAGGCATCACTCCCACTTTTTAGAGATAAAGTCACTGAGATGTGGAGAGTTCGAGGACCATGCAGGACAATGCCTCCAGTCGGTGGTGGAGTTGGTCTCTGTCTGGGACACCCTCTTTTTTGGAAGGTGGCTCTTGAGAGACTAGCATGACCAGGTTGGTGGGGACAGGGCTAGTGCAAGGTGTGCAGTAGCTCCCCAAGGTATAGGCTGGGGCCATCTTGGTGGGGTTAATGAGGTCATTTAAAAATTCTGCTAAGCTTAAGAGCCTCCTTTTCAAAAACACAGATTCCTTCACCTTTCCTCCCGGGAAATTTTGGTTCAAGGTATCTATGTGGCGATCCAGGAGTCTGTATTTCTGAAAGCCTTCTGTAGTTGACCTTGGGTGAGGAGGACACGTCTGGTCTTCGTTGCATGTTACTGCTGTGATTTGCCCCTGGCCTCTGTGCCAATGGCTGTCACGATCTCTCTTCTCCTTTATCTGCTTCATCTTGGTGTCTTCATCTTTGCCTTCTCACTATCTCTCTTTTTAAGTTAAGAAATACTAAAAGTAAACAGGATAACAAAGCAAACAGTCATGCGCTTAGGACTAGAAATGTCACCTTTACGTATTTGTATTTTATATTCATTTGGATAAGAAGAGCACAGCTTTGGCAATGAAGTTGAAGTTTTCCTTCTGCTGCTGCAGTTTGTTCCCTATTTTTGCCCTTTCTTGGCCAGAGTTCTCTTCTTGGCATTATTGTTCAACCATTTCAAATGAAAAAAGGGTCACGTGATTTGCTTAAAAATCAGTTTCCTTCCTCAAGCATCAGTTGATTGTGCTCTGACCTGCAAAGCAATGGAAGCAAATACAAAAGCCCTCACTTTACTCAAAGTAGTTGCTACCAAGAATTAGCTCACCACTAAATAATTAAACCCTCTTCCTGCTCCTTGGAGGAGAAAGAGGGCAAATAGAGACCCAAGATATACCTCTGCTTCCTACCTGGAGGAACAGGTCTCCTACAGTATGTGATACTGAAATAGTCCTCCATGCTCAGTTCTTTGAAAATTTATTTTCTAGACTACTGTTAAATATGAACTTACAAACACATACACTCTTCAGTTAGTGTAGCACAACTCAGGCTGAAGTTTCCAGTCCCTCAAAATATGCCATTGAAAAAATCAGCACAAATTTGTGTTACCTCCCATGGTCAGCCTGAATTAACAGAAATTGCATTTGATGATAGCCTGCGGTCACTGAAAATTGCCCACCATTTACCTTCCTCACCAACAAATCACTAGAATCACCGAAAGTAATTTCAGAGACACATAGGTGGCCTAAAGTAATAAAAGTTGAATGAAGTGTCACCATTTTCACAAGACGTCTCTCAATGCAGATTTCTTCTAGGGATTCTAAAGGGATCCCATGTTTTAAATCTCAAACATGTCACTACCTAACTTACAAGAAAGTGATGAGTGCTGCGTGCAGAGATAAATGAAGTATGGGCAGTTTCATTTATAGCACAGTTTTTAATCTTTCAATGTAAAACTCATCTTATCTCTACAGCACCTATGTGGATGGAGTGAGGGGGACATTTTCATCGCTTCTCTGCCCATGAGGAATGTAAAGAGTAGAGAGACAAGTAACTCAGCCGAGAGTACAATTAATAAATGGTAAATCTGAAACAAGACCTAAATTTCTCCAACCCAGTACTTTTCCTCTTGGATCACTGTATTTCACTAGAAACCCTCCTTAGATGATCCTGCATCTGAGAATAGACAAAGGTAAAATAGAAAAGTTTAGCAAGGTCCTTCTGGGATGTTCAGTAAATTGTTACCAGAGAATATGATGGCTGATGTCTTGCTATTGCCAGGAAGGACAACAAGCAACTCTTTCAAGGTAAACATATACTATTTAGTATCTGCTCTTCTATCTTTGGACTCCTATACAGATAATACTGGACAAAGCACTTCATCTGCTTGTCTTTGGTGAGTCCCCAGGGAAGCTAACCTTAGAGGCTTCACAGGAAGCAGCAATGCTCAAAGCTAGTCCTGGGATGCTTCTCTGACGTGGTCTTTTCATGGGGTGGGCGTCTGACGGAACCTGCTCTCGCCTTTTCCAGCCAAAACCATTTTGGCTGTGGTGGAGGGACTTGCAGTGTGAGGCTCATTCATTCTCCATCTTGTGCAATGGAGCAGATTCAAAACGAAATTCTAAACACCACACTAGACACACATTCTAGGTTGAGTGTCTTGGTAGGGTTCCCGTGTCATTTCTCAAGTAAGCAAGTAAATAAAGGAATGAAATATTTAAAATACACAAATTTGGATGGAGACTGGGTGGATTTTTTATTACAGTATGTGTACCAAATCTTCAATCTTAAAACTTTATTGAACTGAATGATTCTGAATGTCAAGGTAAAAAGAGTATTAAATAATCTATTTCACCTCCCTGCTGTATTTTATTCACTACTTTTTCATTCAATTTTTTTTTATTCTTTTGAGTTGATTAGAATATAAAATACATATTTTTCCAAGTACTAGTTTGATAACCACCTCTTCTCTACATTGTCTTTTAAATTTCAATTTGGGATACATTTTAACTGAGTTTTTACAAAGTTCATTTTAATTGTATAAAAGCATGAGAGTTAATACTGGGAAAGACATAAAACAAAGTATTTTCACAAATAACTGAATTGACTTTGAGCACAAATATCTAAAGTTAATAAGACATCAATCCGTGGTTGTCTATTCCTAGTGTCTGTGTTGTTGTGGAGAAAAAGAGGGTGAATTACTCTAAAATCTGCACTTGTTCATCAGATGAAAAAATGGCGGCTGTAGTTAAATGGTCCATTCTGGGCTTTTTAACTAAACCTAGGAGAAATGACTCCATCTTTCTCCTGCCAGTCTCCTTGTTTCACCTCAACACACGAGCACACACAGACACACACATTTACTTTCCAGTGGATGTTAAGGCTTTTGTGTAGTCATGCTGTGGAGCCAGCTTAGGCTGCCCTGGCAGGTGCGGGGCAGTGTAAAACCATCAGACAGGCATCAGGGACCAGGTCTTCTTTCCCCAGCTCCCTTCTCCTGGGCATCAGGGCCCATTTTGACATTGGCCACATACTAGACTGCCTCTCTCCAGCCCTTCCCTCCTTCCCAAGATCCAAACCCACATTTTTAATTCATCTTCCATCTATGTGATTTACAAGCCCATCAAACCAGACGTTTGTAAATCCGAACTCTGCCTGTCATTCTCAAGCCTCTGCTCCCCTGAAGTTCCCCCACGTGAGAAATAGCCATGCTGTTCTTTAGGCTTCCTGATGTTGAAATCACGTTGTTCACTGAAATGCCTCTTCCCCACCACTGTGAGCTAGTTATAGCCAGGAGTGTTTCTTTATTTTGTATTTTGTACACAATACACTGCCCTACACATAGTAGGTTCTCAGTAAATGGTTTGTTGGGTAAATGAGATTTACCCATAATGAATTGAAAAAAACTGGCCCCTGACCACGTTATTTCAGAAGAAGACAGCAGTGACAGTGAAGTGGCCATGCCCATGAGCAATATTTAATCTGTGAATTAAGAACAGAAAGCATAGATTTGCACTTGGAGTTTATTTTAAAGCTATTATTCAGGGATTCAGAGTGTGTGGTCTTGGGTCATCAATAAGGAATTCTATATCTACCAGCCAAAAGCAATGGTCTACTACCTAAGACAGCTATAAAATATGTTACATTATTCTTCCTTTCTTTGGTAGACTGAGCTTGCTGGAAAATGTAAAATATTTCAGTGTATACACCACACACTTTCTACTCTAATTAGAAACAATTTGTTTTGAGTAGGTGCCAATATGGCTTTGGGGGGTAGGTTGGTAAAAAATCCATTGAGTTCAGGTACGTGCAAGTGGTCCATTCGCAAGCTCCTCCCAGGTGATCTGAGTTTTGTTTTGGTTAAGAAATTCAATCTGAAGGAAATGTCAGCATTTGCTTGTGTTACTCACACTCTGCTCCAAATCAATTTCTAGATAAACGTTACAAGATTCACAGAGAAATTTATTAGGTAGAAACACACCTCACCACTGATATTTGTTAGTTACTTTATTCAGAAGGAAAAAAAAGACAGTTAAAGGCTTGCATGCACAGAACAAGACAAGTAAATAGATAAAATTAAGTTCTTTTCCCCCTTCCTGTTCTAAGTGTCTGTTACCAGTACACTGATGATGTTATTATAATGAATTCTGCTGGATAAGAAATGCTGTAAAGAGATGCATACACAAATATCCTTTTACATAAAATTCTCACAGTCGGAGGATGCTACAGCTGGGTTATCTAGCTCAGCTCTTTCATATACTAAGCATGAGGAAATTGAATTCTAGAAAGCAGTATTCACTCAAGACCTGCTAAGGAAGGAAGAAGCTTGGTACACGCCACACCTGCCTTCTTTTTAATGCATCTTTCTCTCCAACTTCCCTCCAAGGTTGCTGATTGCAAGTCAGTTTCCAGATAACCGACGTGGCTGCACTTGGAGGAGATTTTAGGCATAAATCCAATATGGTGATCCCTTGCTCTCTCAAAACTTATTGGCTTCCTGCTTGTTCTTCTCAGACAGCTTCCAGGCACCCTAGCAGTTAGGACTGCTGGTCTCATTTATAGCACCTTATGGGCCAATTCCTATGCCCAGCGGCACATAACTCCTGGTTGGCCAGAGATTCTTAAGTATGTGTTCATTATTAGCCTCTAGTAGAGCCTCTGGGCTTTGGTGAAGATTCTTTTTGAGATAAACCGGATGCAGATAGCTATACAAATTTAAATATCAAATTTTGACATGTTTTGGGAAAACCCTCTTCCATCTGAGTCACAGTATGAGGACAGGTCAGCTGTCGAATGTAGCAGCAGAATTAGTATAGATGCCATGATAGTGAAGTAATCTGTGTTTTTCATAGGAGATCATTTACTGAGACATAAACGTTTCTAAGAAGGCAAAGCTTGTGTCCTTCTGGTAACCTCCACTATCGTGTGGGGCGGATGGAGGTGGGTCTGGGTCCCACCTGCTTCGGAGATGAGGCACCTGTGGGTTCCCCCTTGTTGACAGGGCCCCACCCTGCAAGCCAAGTTCCTCCACCCCCTTGATCTTAGACTCAGGTTTGTTTCTCTTCTTCAATGTCTTAGAGGTTTTTTTTGTTTTTTTTTTTCTAGTTTCATTTCCTTTTAGATGAGCTTACAGCCACCCAGCAAGTCTAACAAGCGTCCGTGGTTAGTTTTTCCAGAATTTCTGGGTGTGGACTTGCTGTCAAAGAATGTTGTGCCCTTATCTGTTTTGTGACACTTCACTTTCAGAGTGTGGGTTGTCCTAGAGGTGACAGCCTCTAGTTGCTCCCAGGGATCCTGCACTGTTGTAGAAATACATGAAACTTTTTTTTTTTTTTTTTTTTTGTACAACCAATCTAGTAAGAGCCAAGGAGATTCAAACAGGGGACGAACCAGGAGGAGCCAGGGAACTGGGAATTCCCTGAGACATTCCTGACCTTTACAGTCACCGGTCCCACAGATATAGCTGAGCGTGACGGTGATGTCGTCATCCAGCAGGAGCGGTAGGGGGACCTAGACAGGGCACTGACAAGGGCGACTTAGGTTCCCACAGACACGCTGGTGTGAGCCAAGGGCAGCTGGCATAATCCAGCGGCCCCTTCCAGAGAGCAGCCCTGTTCAGCCCTGTCTCTAAGACCTCCACTCTCCCATGAACATACTCTCCTAAAGCATCATCTCATCTCATGTTTATTTCCTTTGAAGGAGCAACGTCCTTCCTCCAAGAAGTTTTGCCCAACTGACTTCATCCTACACTGATCACTTCTTTCTTTTGACTTTTTTCTCATTCTTCTGTATAAATTCCTCGTGCTCTACTTTATGTATATTTTTTAGTGGTTTTTTTTCAGATTCAGCATAGCCTTCCTCTCAGACTGAAAGCAGCATTGTGTCAAAAACTACATTGTGTATGTTCTGATTTTTCCCTAACAAATTTGCTAGCCCCGTCAGGTGTTCTTAGGACTCATGTTCAATGGTGTTGACTCTCGCCTTCCACTGGCTCCGTGGAGAGAGAGGGCAAGTCTGCCTGCTTGGGTCAGTACTATACAGTGTTGGCAGCACAGGTAAGCAGTCAATAGCTTTTTGTTGAATGAGTGACTGACTGAATGAGTGAGTGAATGAATGAGTGAGTGAATGAATGAAAAATGTACAGATGAACTAAACACCAGAATCACCAGAGGGCACCACCGTGCCACATAAATCTCTCCTTTTGGCCATTTCACACCTTTCATCTTAACCACCATTGAGAGCCCAGCTCACCTGGCCAGCTACTAACTCTTTAAAATTAAAATGGATTCCTGTGATGGATCCAGAAAAGACTGGAAAAAACCTTGTAATATTTGAAAACGAACACTGTAGCTTGGTTTTCATGTTCTTTTTGTGATAAATTAATGTATGCTCATTGTTGACAGGATTAAAATAGCACAGAAATTGACTGTAATTTGATGATCTAGACATAACAATGATTAATGTTTTCACATTCCTGGTGAGTTTTCTCTCAGTCTTTTTTTCTGCGTTTATATTCATTTTCACTCTTGGTGTCATTCTGCAGAGGCATTCTTGGGTTCTTTTTCTGCTCATCATATGTTCTTCCAAATTGCTCATAGCTGTGTTAAAATGTTAGAATTATGCTGACATGTCAATGCATCCATTGATTAAATTTTGCTTGGAGGCTCAAAGGACTCTGAAAGGCATGGGTATGCTCTAAAGGCTGCCATCTTCCCTAAAGGAGATTTCCCCAAATCCTGCAGCTGTAGCATCTTGTGTGGATCAGCTGGACCAGCCTTAGAGATCAAGCAGGTCCCACCATCTGAGATGCAGATAATGTGCTTAGCCAAAAATATTAAATTTCTCATCTGCTGTAATTCTGGTTACAAATTATTCTGAAATAAATAGCACACTCCTTTCCCCTCTGCACAGTCTGCCCATTGGAGAACAGACTCCTACAATATGCATACACTTTCCTGACACGTTCCTGAGGTGGCCTCTAGTTGTTAAGTTAGAAAGAATGCAAATCCATGGGAATTTTATAGGGAAAAATTTGACTGGTCCCTGCCCTTCCCAATAGTGGGGAAAACCACAGTCTTTGATCCTCTTCCTTTTGTTTTGGGAGGTGTTTTTTGTTTGTGCCCACAATGAGACAGTCTTGTTTTAAACACCATGTCCTATTTTTATAACAACACTAGACTGCATTCCAGAAGTACCCATTGCAATATTATGTTGGCAATCCCATTGGGTACATTTTCTGCATATTTGGCAAAATGGTCCTGGCCAAGTGATTTCATTTTTAGAAAAGGATCTTCATTAAAATATGACATAATCTCTTGTATAAACTCTGCTAACAAGTTTGGTTTAATTTTTCTCTTCTCCTTGACATTCCTTTCTTTAAAAAAAAGACACTGCTTTGTATTCCAATGTCACTTTCTTCTTTAATTTTCATTTTGGAAAACAATATATCCATTTTTGATAGCTAAGGGTAATTACAGTAAGAGGAAACACTAGCAAGGAGACTAGAGTATGGGAAAAGGAGTAGGAATAATTTATGGTTATCCATGCGTGAATATGAAGTTTAAGCAATACATAATTTATAAGCCAAACACAAAAAATCAGTGGCAGAAGGTAAGTCCTGGCCTGTGGGTTATTCCACTCAGAGGGTGAGTTGCTACCTCAGCCATCAAGCAAGAGTGGTCTCTGCCCAGCTGAGCAACTGGTCAACTCAGTGCAGAGAAGTAAAATCATTTCCTCTTGCTGTTTTAGGTTTGCCAACACGGACAGCAAATGTTTCTTTATGAGGCTGCAAGGAATAAGACATGAATGGAAGTACCAATAAGGAGGGTTCACTGATACAGCCGTGGAGCACCTATGGGTTTTGTTGAAGTTGCCTGCTACTCCCAAGAATCTTAGATCAATTCCATTATCTTTCAGGGGAGTGAAAACAAACAATCCCTTGGTGACAGCACATCTGTTTAATTTTGCTAATGTTGCTAATAGTTACCTCTTGGAGAACTAGTGGAAAACGGGAGTCAGTCTTCACAGGGTCTGCTGGCTCCCTTTTTGATGGTCCATCCTCGGAATTAAGGGCAATCTCAGCAAAGAACCACTTTTCTGTGTTTTCCCATGGATTCCTCACTCCAGGAAGAGATATTTTGTGATTGACATCATTTGAATTTTTTTCCATTTTTTTAAAAGGTTTTAGATTAGGAGTAAAACAAAATGAAAGGCCACTCTGGCGAACTCCATAGATTTCCTTTTCATTTTATTTCAGCTAATAGGTCACCTAGTATGTGTAAAGCACTCTGCAAAGGGTCTGGGTGGGGGGTGGAGGGGTCCAAAATCTATCATAAACTTTCCTGAGAACCTCAAAGCCGACTGTGTTTGTGTTGCTTGTAATGAAATCAACCTTCCTTGTGTCATCTGTGTCCCTGAAACTAGACTTTTTCCAGAAACAAGGGGGAATAGGCAGCCCTACATGTGAGAGCAGGGAGGATGCTTTAGGAGGGGGTGGGTCTCAGGGAAGTGTTCACATCCCTTCATCCTGGAAGTTTCTCCAGGGGCACGAGGAGGTGGAAGGCAAATATCTCCTTCCGCATCTTCCTAAATACGTTAAATATCCCTTCCTGTGTCCCCATGAAGGACTCAGCAGCAAGCAGGGCATCACTGCCTTCCCATGGGCAGCTTTTCTGTCAGGGAAGATAGGGAAAAAAGAAGTAAATATTCTTAGCAAGGAGCAAGTGCTCTGAAGAAAATCTAACAGAGTAACTGGATGGCGAGAGTGGTTGAGGGCTATTTTATTTAGAGAGACAAGGAAGGTCTGTTGAAGTAGGTGACATAAGCAATGGGCCCTGAGTTCTGAGAAGAAGTAACTGTGTTAGGGTCTGGGGGATTCACCCGAGCAAGAGGGCAGAACAAGTGCAAAGGCCCTGCAGCTGCGGAAACACAGGAAAAGACAGGGTTTTGCTGTGGTCGCCGTAAGAGGACAAAATATCATAGCCTCAGAAATCCTCCTCGTTACACAAAAGGCGAGGGGAAATGTATCTAAGAGTCCCTAAACTTCCAGACTGAAACAGCAAACACGGACCTGCTGATTCAGGGACAACTGGTCAGATGTGCCTTTTCAGGGAGATCCAGCAAAGATGATAGGCAACATTTCAGATCGTTTTCATAAACGTCACCGCCTTAAAGGTAGGGTCTCTGACCACGGCTTCTCTCTGCTGAGCTGTTAGGAGGGTTTTGTCATTCGAATTGCATGTGACCCATTTACCAACGCATGCAACCTCGTCTCAGTACCTAGCACTGTTTTCCATGAGACCGGACACGTGTGACCTAAAAGTCTCCCTGCGCGGGGAGTGAGTGGACCAGAGTGAGCGTCACGTGAGTGATGTGACCGCGCTCCTAGATGGCTGTGACCGCGAGGAGTGAGATGGCTGTTTCCTGGTTATGTGGACAGCGTACTGCACGTCTTGGGTCTTCTGAGCCGGTAGAACGGGGCACAAGCCGGATTTTGTAGCTTGCAATTGGTGGGCTCGGGCAGAAAACACGAGCTGCTGCTCCCCCAACCCTCCCCTCCCCCAAACCCCCAACCCCTGCCCCTCCTGCTCGAGCCAGGTGGGATTGGTGACTTTGCCCTTTGCCCTCCGCTGTCATGTCATTGGCAAGCCCTTGGGCAAGTGGTTCAGAGCAGGCAGCCTTTGCCACACTGCTCCCTGGTCTCCATGGAAAACCCAGTTCCTCATTATAATGACTTATCTTCGGACCAAGCAGCCCACTGTTTCCTTGGCACTAGAATTGCACTTGAGAGCAGCTCCTGGGGGCAGCCCACTTCTGTGCCTCCCCAGCCTTTCCCGTGTCCCAGCTGGCCTCGGGATGTGTCTGGGCAGGTGAGGGGGTTGCCAAGGGCAGCGAGAACCTGATTCCAAAGCCCTGAAGAAATAATGACTCTCCATTAGGTGCTGGGCTAGTGATTTCTTCACATCCGCGGAGCATAGGCTACCTCTTCCCGGCCCCGGGGGGACTCCAAATGTAGTCAGACGTTCATGGTGTTCCAATATCTTCTCAATTTTCCCTCCTTCTGTTGCTGTGATTAAACTTTTAAAATTCCTTGTCTGGGCTGGCCACAAGCATTGTACTGCAGAGTCAGTGGTTTGTTCCTACTCATCAGTTCAACGAAGAATCTCTTGGGTGTGCTGCGCAGTGCGCTGGGGGTGAGGTGGAGATGGGCCCCCCCCCCCGGCCTCGATGCGACTCAGAGAGCAGAGAAGGAGGGCAGCGCAGACCCCGCCTACATAAACCCCAGCATAGTGACTGCTTTGGCAAACATGGGGGCAAAATAACCAGGTGACACAGGGGAGGAGGGAAGCCTGGTGAATTCTGACCCCTAAATTCTCAAAGAAAAATGTGGTCTTCTCTTATTTGTATCTCATGATTACCACTGGGCCAGAGGATCGTGAATTTAAAGAAGAAAATGAACAATTCCATCTAACACTTTAATGCTGTTAATGTTATTAACATACAAGCCCTACCCACTGCTCTAACTCTTGTGATTTGATACAAAAGCTTTGCTCTTCTTTCATTCTGTTGCATGCTCAAGGACAGAGAAAAATGGGAAATCTGGGGGAGGCCACAAAGACCTTCACACCTAGGATGATC
Organism: Physeter macrocephalus; assembly: GCF_002837175.3. Lineage (NCBI taxonomy): Eukaryota > Metazoa > Chordata > Mammalia > Artiodactyla > Physeteridae > Physeter > Physeter macrocephalus. The sequence goes on from NC_041221.1 coordinate 21,457,085, forward strand.
CAGGCTTACCCAGTTCAATACCTATAGCTCTTATTCTGTTTATTTTTATCTGAAAATTGTCAGCTTTCTGCTGCCCAATGGTATATGTTTGGTGTTCATGTTTAAATTTAGAGATAATTGATACATAGGTAAAATACGTTAAAATAGACTCATAAAGTATTTCATTATCATAAATTCTTGTGTGACATATTGAGATTAACACAAGCCTATAATTTTCCATTTCACTGTGAAGATTTTCCTAATAAGAATACTTTGGTAATAGGCTTATTGGTAATAGGCATGATGTCTCTGGTAATTTTATTATGGTTTTTCCTTTTAGTTTGTAAAGCAAAACTTTTATAGCCTGATTTAGCTTTGAGATCTGGCGATTCTATAGGCAGGGTTCTGCCTTCCTTTGATGTCCGCCGCCCCTCCTGGGGTGTCTGAATTCTTTCCTGAGCTGTTGTTGTGGTTAAAAATGGAAGGCCCTGCCTAGTCTTTGGATCAGTATTTTTCTAAAATGGGGGCTTGTAATTACTCTCACAATTCAAATAGTGAATGGAGTCTATCCTTCCCTCCCCAACATGGCACCCTTGAAACAATGGTGCCACATCTGCTCACATGTTCAGCTGCACTGTGCGTTAGCCTCAGTAGGCAGCCAGGGACAATCTACCTCCAAATAATGCTCAGTTAACTGTGTCTGAAATCACAGCAGAGTTATCTCACCAGTGAGTGCTGGATACAACTGGTCATTACTTCCCTGAAGATGTCTTATAACCCAATGGAAATGAAGAATGAGGAATACAGCAAGGGTTTGAAATTCCATTAGTCCCCAAATTTAAAATTCCCTTAGGGGAGCCGCGACTTTGAAGTTCTTTAAAAACACAGTCACATGCCTCCCAAACCAATACCCAATATTCATGTTATTGATTCACAGATACTTCCTTGTTGGTTTTATGTTGTTCTATTTTTTCTGTTTGTTTTCAGCTCTCTCTCTCTCCTATATATATAATATATATTTGTATATAATAGATAATTATATAATAAAATAATTACTAAGTGCAGAGCTGGGATCTGAGGTGAGGAATTCAAATGCTAGACTGTGCCCCTCACCAGTGCTCAGAACTACCTCTCTAGATGGTGGTCACCATGGTATACGTATTTTATCTATGACATTCTGAAAGAGACAAAGCTATAAACATGGAGATCCGACAGTAAAGAGAATCACTGAAGGAAGGTCAGTGACTACCAAAGGCTGGGGGGGAGTGGATGCAAAGGAGCAACAGGAGGGAAATTTGGCGTGATGGAACTTCTCTGATCTTTACTCTCATGGTATTTACACAACTTTATGTATCTGACAAATATTGTGAGACTATATACCAAAAGAGTGAATATTACTAATGTCAAATTTATAAAAAAAATAAAAATTAAAAAATCACCCCCTCCAAATTAACATGGGCACATTTGTCATATGTCTTCAAATGGTATATTTAATATTTGTGCATTCTAGTGGGCAAATTAAAATAAAAAGAAGAAGAACCATTAAAAAGTATTGAACTCTAATTAAAGATATACATACTGAAGTATTTAGTGCTAAAATTTACTAATCTGTAACTTTGAAATGCATCAAAAAAGAAAAAAGAGAGAGATGAAGTGATAGACATGTGAAAGGATAGATAGATGGCTGGTTAGGATAAAATAAATATAGCAAGATATTAAATGTAGAACCAGGGTGATGAGCACGGTACAATTCTTTAACTTTCCTATATTTCCTATATTTAAAAATTTTAGAATAAAATGTTAAGAAGAGATTAATATGTGTCAAAACTTTCAACTTGTCATTGTAAGTTGAATGGTGTTAAAAGAATTTGATTTAGTTTGCGAAAAGTATAAGAATATTTAGGACCATTCGAGATTTGTCGTGTATATGGTTTTAGTATCTTAGGTCAAGGGTTGGTAAATTTTTTTCTGTAAAGGACCAGATAGTAAATATTTGACACTTTGTGGGTAGTATCGTTTCTGTTGCAACTACTCATCTCTGCCACTGGACCTCAAAAGCCTCCACAGATAATATGTAAATAAATGGGTGTGCTAGTATTCAACACAATTTTGTTTACAAACACAGGCAGCAGGATGGGTATGGCCCATGGGCCAAAATTTGCTGTACCCAGTATTAGGTTCATGACAGTTAATTCTTGGACATTTGTGGTCTTAAATGTGTCCAGTTATCGGAAATATTTAAAGTGAATATAGACCATTAATTTTACTAACACATTAATTTTTTTAAGGAAATTCAATTAAATAAGTTTGCAAATGATAAATCATTTAAGGAAGTTTAGTCAGGTCAAGACTTGAGCAGCTGGTTTAACATTAATCATAATCATAATAATCAATCATAATCAGAAAGTGATTGTGATTTATTTTGTTAGTTTTAATAGTATAATCTACAATTGAAACTTAAAAGATTAAGAAAAAAACTAATTTATTTATTTATTTTTTTGTGGTATTTGGGCCTCCCTCTGCTGTGGTCTCTCCCGTTGCGGAGGACAGGCTCCGGACACGCAGGCTCAGCGGCCATGGCTCACGGGCCCAGCCGCTCCGCGGCACGTGGGATCCTCCCAGACCGGGGCGCGAACCCGGTTCCCCTGCATCGGCAGGCGGACGCGCAACCACTGCGCCACCAGGGAAGCCCAAACAACTAATTTTTAAAATGTATCATCCTTAGTCATTTGGACACTGATTTATAACCTAATTAGCTACAATTAATCCTCTCTGCCCAATTCTAGCATATTAAAAAGTCACACCAATATAAACTAAGATAAGGCATTTGGATTCATTTAAAGTTATCAGAGGGTTTTATCAGGGGAAGGCCAATTGGATTTAGGTTTTTTGGAAAGATTCCTCCCCTGCTAAGTGGAGAATGGATTTGAGGATAGAAGATAGGAGGTCACTGAAGCATGAAGGCATGATATGATGGTGACATTGATTCAATACGTAATTTGACCAAATGTGACCAAATCATGAAGCAAAGACAACTTCCCAATGTTTGGCTCGAGCCACAGGGTGGTTGTAAATACTATTAACAAGATGGAAGCCCAAAGGAGGAACAAGTTTAGATTACTTCTGCCTATTGGACACAAATAACAGCCCAGAGGTGGCCTAGGTGGTCCTGAGGGTAGGTTGGGAGTCCAAGGTGGGCAGCTGTGCTCTGTGAGGTAGTCCAGGGACCAGGTTCCTCCTTCTTTGATGCTCTGCCATCCTTCAAGAGTTAGGTCATTTTCTTCTGTAACTGTGTTGTGGCCTTTATCTGTGTTGTGGGAAGGAAAGAAGTGGAGGACAAGCACCATCATGTCTGCCTGAATCCCATGACCCATGTGAGTAGAGTCATGTGTAGCAGTCACATGACCGGAGCTACCCGCAGGCGAGGCTGGGATATGTGTTCTCGGATGGGAGTCCATGTGCCCAGCTACAACGTGGGGGTTTCTCTAATTGGATGTTCTAGGGACAATCAACAACTTTCATTTCAAGATCCAAACATAAATGTAGAGTAGGCAGTTGGATATACAAAGCTGCAGATCTGGGAGAGGTTCAGTTTGGAGAGAAACAGGTGCTACCTAAGGATATTGGGGATAAAGGCATTTAATGAGATTAGAGATTATCCACTACATATTTCTTGTTATTTGTTTTAGAAACGAATGTTCCTTTCTGACCATTACAGAGTCCTTTAGCATAAAGGTATGTGCAGGTGTTCTCCACTGATAAATGGACCAGCTTCTGAGCTTTGGCCTTCTGGAGACAGAGGACAGCCACACGAGGCAAGGCGGGCTGCGATTACTCTGTAACTCTTGTCTCCACACCAGGGACCGTGCAGCAATCAGCAGATGAAAACATAATAAAGAGATCAAGGGATGTACAGAGACCCAGGATTTGAAATAATAGAGTCACCAAATGCTGTTTGGAGAAAATTGTAATAAAGAGCAGCCTTGGGATAGTAGCATTCCATGTCTCTTATCTTAAGCTACCTTAGTTCATTCTTTTTGCATAATTATAAATGATGATGGGACGAATAATGACCTAAAAGTTAGGCCAAACCAAAACCCTTTAAGTGTTTTGTGGCCATTCCACAGAGAACAGTTGGAGCCTTTGCCCAAATCTTGGTTTGGGTGTTGAGGCTTAGGATACTCTGTACGTGAAGAGAACTGGGGAGAAAGATTTGGGCAGGCACCCCCAGTGCGGGCTGGCTTAGGCACAGAGGAAGGAGGCTTTCACTTTAAGTGGTTTGGGAGGGTGGGACTGGGGAAGAGTTCCCATGTGCAGGAGGTTTACATTTCCCACCAGTGCCTAAAGGATGAGGTGCAAATGTGGGCTTTCTTATCAGTCTGTCCACACGTGGGCAAAAGAGGAAAAGGTATCGTGACGCCTAGGAAGAAGTCATCGGTCACACATCAATGATGGAGACAAAATTTTTATTGCATTAAAGCTAGTTAGAAAAAAGGTTGGTGCACTATGCTGAAAAATTGTAAAATGACATACTACATAATAATATCCTTGATGCTCTTATCTTAGGAAAGGTCTCCTCTGTAGGACTTAGTTTTAGGGGAAGCATAATGTGTTACGAGCAAATGGAACAAGACAACCCAGTTCAACATTGGCCTTTCACTGGCTCTGTGACCCTGGGTAAAATAATTATTCCACTTGTCTTAGCCTCAGTTTCCCCAGTGGTAAATATTGATGATAAGTGTACCCACTTCATATGGCTGAAAGGATTGAGTAGGGTGGTATACATAAGGCACTTGGTGTTTGGGCCATTTCAGCACTTCATGTGTATTATACAGTATCGCTGTTATCAAAGTAATCTTTTAAATACAAAATCAATGGTCATCTTTAAACTCTTTCAAGATGTCCCACAAAGACAAGTAGTTCAAAGCAAATACATAAAGGAATTTGCCTAGAATTTTATCAAACTTCCTATTTTATTCCCTTTTAGAAAAACTTGGAGAAAGCTTTGAACTCAATGGACCTCTGTATAAAATCTGGAAAGGACCTGGAAGTCTTATCTGGAAAAGAGAGAGTGTCCTTGGGAGAAGGGCCTCCTTCTAGCATCCAAAGTGAGGGTCACCAGATGGCCGATTTCTCTCGTAGACAACAAGGAAGCACACGGTTTTCATTTGTACTGTACTGTGTAATCTCAAAGTAGCAGAACAGCCCTTTAAAGGCAGACACTGTGGGGAGGCCATATAGAAATCTGACCAGTGATTAGAAACTTCAAATGCCACATGCCGGAGGGAATGTACAAGGAAATGCACCCATTACACCTAAAGAAAAGTGTGAGCTCAACATAGAACAGAGGACACTGTTGTTCCGAGTCCCTTTCTCAGTGGGGACAGGCATGTTAGGGGCAGGGAGAAGGCAGGGTGCTTCTCCTAAAAGACCCCTGGGGTACGTTACCCGCCATTCAGGTAGAGAGGGGAGCAGTGGCCCCTGGCAGGCCCAGGATACTCTGCTCTTGACAGACTTGCTGGGGAGAGTTCCCAGAAGGAATGCCACAGACCTCCCTTTCGAAAAGGTGGAGAACACACCCACTGCTCTGCATCCAGGATGTCTACAGCCTGCTTCATCTGGAATCACAGCCACAGAATCTTACCAAGCAACACGTGTCAACCACAGTGGTACTGGATGAGGTTTTATTTTATACATATATAGCAGAATGTCAAATTATGGGGGAAATAATTTGTTTAAAAAAAGGAAACAAGGTCCTCCAATAAAAAGAACGAAAAAGAAATACGGGACACTAGTTGATAAAATGCATATTAAAGTGTTTAGGCATGACATGAATGAACACCAGCGGCTTTGTATCACACAAAAATTAGTGTAGATTGATAGATGGATAGTCATGTGATGAAGTGAATATAGGTTAAAATAAGCCCAGAATTTAGGAGGTGGTTATATGGATATTTCCTATACAATTCTTTCAATTTTGTCTTTATATTTGAATGTTTTCTAAATAAAATGTTGAAGAAAATAGTCAAAGCACACTTTATATTATAGTTAGACTGAATCAAATGTTTAACCCCAATGAGGTAAGTAGCTCATGGTTTCAAGTTTAGGAAACTTGCAAAGAACAATCTTTTCTATTAGAAAATGTGTAAATAAAATATTTTTGCTAGGCATTAGACTCTGGACCAATAGAGTGAGCTGTGCTCAGCACCAAGGACAGTGACTAACTTCAAAGATAAATTTGTCTTTGGCCACCAGGGAAGGGCTGGAAACCTGCCGTCTTCAAGAAGAAAACACCCAATCTTTAGATTTTGTTTTCAACTCCAGAGGAAATATTCTAACAGCTATTTGCCCAGCTTGCTCATTTGTTATGTACCTAACAGGAACTGTGATTGCCCATCATTTTGATCTGAAGAACAGTAGGACTTGGCCCTAAAGAAGCTTACAATCAAAAAGAAGAATTCATATGTATTATTCAAACCCTCAGGTGCCCAAGACCCTGTTGGAAGCATGAGGTCTGGTCTCACTGTGAAGTACAACCTTGGTGTCACTTTGCAAAGATAATTGCCTAAACATCCCTCCACATGTTAAATGCAAAATGTATAGGGTGAGGTTCTCATATCCATGTGTTGCTGAATGACATACTATATAATAATATCAGTAGTAATAATACATAATATATATTTTACTGAAAATAATAATATATTCTGTACCACATATATAATAATTGTATTGCAAACTTGTATTATGTATAAAATACACAATAATAATATTCAATAATATACCATAAAGATATCCTATATTAACATAATTATGTTATATGGTTATGTAATGTCAATATAAATAGATAATATGTAATATATTATTATGATATTATTGTTGCATATGTAAAATACAGATAAAAATAACTATATTTTAGACTTGCCAGATAGTTGAGTGTAAACTTTTAAAAAACCATTCATTTGGGGACCTTCAAGATGGCGGAGGAGTAAGACGTGGAGATCGCCTTCCTCCCCACAAATACATCTACACGTGGAACTTCTCCTACAGAACACCTACTGAACGCTGGCAGAAGACCTCAGACCTCCCAAAAGGCAAGAAACTCCCCACGTACCTGGGTAGGGCAAAAGAAAAAAGAATAGAGACAAAAGAATAGGGACGGGACCTGCACCAGTGGGAGGGAGCCGTGAAGGAGGAAGGGTCTCCATACACTAGGCGCCCCTTCGCGGGCGGAGATGGCGGGTTGCAGAGGGGGGAGCTCCAGAGCCGCGGAGGAGAGCGCAGCCACAGGGTGCGGAGGGCAAAGCGGAGAGATTCCCGCAGAGGATCGGTGCCGACCAGCACTCACCAGCCCGAGAGGCTTGTCTGTTCACCCGCCGGGGCGGGCGGGGGCTGGGAGCTGAGCCTCGGGCTTCAGTCGGATCAGGGAGAGGACTGGGGTTGGCGGCGTGAGCACAGCCTGAAGGGGCTAGTGCGCCACGGCTGGCCGGGAGGGAGTCCGGGAGAAGTCTGGAGCTGCCGAAGAGGCAAGAGACCTTTTCTTGCCTCCTTGTTTCCTGGTGCGTGAGGAGAGGGGATTCAGAGCGCCGCTTAAAGGAGCTCCAGAGATGGGCGCGAGCTGCGCAGACCCCAGAGACGGGCATGGGACGATAAGGCTGTTACTGCTGCCACCAAGAAGCCTGTGTGCGAGCACAGGTCACTGTCCACACCTCCCCTCCCGGGAGCCTGTGCAGCCCGCCACTGCCGGGGTCCCGGGATCCAGGGACAACTTCCCCGGGAGGACGCACGGCGCGCCTCAGGCTGGAGCAACGTTACACCAGCCTCTGCCGCCGCAGGCTCGCCCCGCATCCGTACCCCTCCCTCCCCCCAGCCTGAGTGAGCCAGAGCCCCTGAATCAGCTGCTCCTTTAATGCCTTCCTGTCTGAGCGAAGAACAGACGCCCTCCGGCGACCTACACGCAGAGGCGGGGCCAAATCCAAAGCTGAACCCCGGGAGCTGTGCGAACAAAGAAGAGAAAGGGAAATCTCTCCCAGCAGCCTCAGGAGCAGAGGATTAAAGCTCCAGAATCAACTTAATGTACCCTGCATCCGTGGAATACCTGAATAGACAACGAACCATCGCAAATTGAGGACGTGGACTTTGAGAGGAACTGTAGACTTGGGGTTTGCTTTTTGCATCTAATTTCTTCCTGGTTTTATGTTTATCTTAGTTTAGTATTTAGAGCTTATTATCATTGGTAGATTTGTTTATTGATTTGGTTGCTCTGTTCCTCCTCTTTTTTTCATATAGATATATATATTTTTTTCCTTTTTCTCTTTTTGTGAGTATGTATGTGTATGCTCCTTTGTGTGATTTTTGTCTGTATAACTTTGCTTTTACCATTTGTCCTAGGGTTCTGTCTGTCCTATTTTTTTTTTTTAGTATAGTTTTTAACATTTGTTCTCATTGGTGGATTAGTTTTTTGGTTTGGTTCCTCTCTCTTTCTTTCTTTTTTTTTCTTTTTCTTTTTTTATTACTTTTTAATTTTTAATAATTATTTGTTTATTTTAATAACTATTTTATTTTACTGTTTCTTTCTTTCTTTCTTTCTTTCTTTCTTTCTCTTTTTCTCCCTTTTCTTCTGAGCCGTGTGACTGACAGGGCCCTGGTGCTCATTTTTTTATTACTTTTTAATTTTTAATAATTATTTGTTTATTTTAATAACTTTATTTTATTTTACTGTTTCTTTCTTTCTTTCTTTCTTTCTTTCTTTCTTTCTCTTTTTCTCCCTTTTCTTCTGAGCCGTGTGACTGACAGGGCCCTGGTGCTCAGGCTGGGTGTCAGGCCTGTGCCTCTGAGGTGGGAGAGCCAAGTTCAGGACATTGGTCCACCAGAGACCTCCTGACTCCATGTAATATCAAATGGGGAAAGCTCTCCCAGAGATTTCCATCTCAACGCTAAGACCCAGCTCCATTTCACAACAAGCAAGCTACAGTGCTGGACACACCATGCCAAACAACTAGCAAGACAGGAACAAAACTCATATTTTTTTCCTTTTTCTCTTTTTGTGAGTATGTATGTGTATGCTCCTTTGTGTGATTTTTGTCTGTATAACTTTGCTTTTACCATTTGTCCTAGGGTTCTGTCTGTCCTATTTTTTTTTTTTAGTATAGTTTTTAACATTTGTTCTCATTGGTGGATTAGTTTTTTGGTTTGGTTCCTCTCTCTTTCTTTCTTTTTTTTTCTTTTTCTTTTTTTATTACTTTTTAATTTTTAATAATTATTTGTTTATTTTAATAACTATTTTATTTTACTGTTTCTTTCTTTCTTTCTTTCTTTCTTTCTTTCTCTTTTTCTCCCTTTTCTTCTGAGCCGTGTGACTGACAGGGCCCTGGTGCTCAGGCTGGGTGTCAGGCCTGTGCCTCTGAGGTGGGAGAGCCAAGTTCAGGACATTGGTCCACCAGAGACCTCCTGACTCCATGTAATATCAAATGGGGAAAGCTCTCCCAGAGATTTCCATCTCAACGCTAAGACCCAGCTCCATTTCACAACAAGCAAGCTACAGTGCTGGACACACCATGCCAAACAACTAGCAAGACAGGAACAAAACTCCACCCATTAGCAGAGAGGCTGCCTAAAATAAAATTAAGGCCACAGACACCCCCAAACACACCATCAGATGTGGTCCTGCCCACAAGAAAGACAAGATCCAGCCTCACCCAACAGAAAACAGGCACCAGTCCCCTCTACCAGGAAGCCTACACAACCCACTGAACCAATCTTAGCTACTGGGGGCAGACACAAAAAACGACAGGAACCATGAACCTGCAGCCTGTGAAAAGGAAACCCCAAACACAGTAAATTAAGCAAAATGAGAAGTCACAGAAACACAGCAGATGAAGGACCAAGGTTAAAACCCACCAGACCAAACAAATGAAGAGGAAATAGGCACTCTACCTGAAAAAGAATTCAGATTAATGATAGTAAAGATGACCCAAAATCTTGGAAATAGAATGGAGAAAATACAAGAAAATTTAACAAGGACCTAGAAGCACTATAGAGCAAATAAACAATGATGAACAACAAAATAACTGAAATTAAAAATTCTCTAGAAGGAATCAATAGCAGAATAACTGAGGCAGAAGACTGCATAAGTGACCTGCAAGATAAAATAATGGAAATGAATACTGCAGTGCAGAATAAAGAGGAAAGAATGAAAAGAATTGAGGTGAGTTTCAGACCTCTGGGACAATATTAAACTCACCAACATTCGAATTATAGGGGTCCCAGAAGAAGAAGAGAAAAAGAAGGGGACTGAGAAAATATTTGAAGAGATAATAGCTGAAAACTTTCCTAACCTGGGAAAAGAAAAAACAACAAATAACATACAAGGGAATCCTCATAAGGTTAACAGCTGATCTTTCAGCAGAAACTCTGCAAGCAAGAAGGGAGTGGCAGGATATATTTACAGTGATGAAAGGGAAAAACCTACAACCAAGTTTACCCAGCAAGGATCTCATTCAGATTTGAAGGAGATTTTAAATCCTTTACAGACAAGCAAAAGCTAAGAGAATTCAGCACCACCAAACCAGTTTTACAACAAATGCTAAAGGAACTTCTTTAGTCAGGAAACACAAGAGAAGGAAAAGACCTACAATAACAAACGCATGATAATTAAGAAAATGGTAATAGGAACATACATATCGATAATTACCTTAAATGTAAATAGATTAAATGCTCCAACCAAAAGACATAGACTGGCAGAATGGATACAAACACAAGACCTGCACATATGCTGTCTACGAGAGACTCATTTCAGACCTAGGGACACTTACAGACTGAAAGTGAGGAATGGAAAAAGATATTCATTGCAAACAGCTGATCTTTCAGCAGAAACTCTGCAAGCAAGAAGGGAGTGGCAGGATATATTTACAGTGATGAAAGGGAAAAACCTACAACCAAGTTTACCCAGCAAGGATCTCATTCAGATTTGAAGGAGATTTTAAATCCTTTACAGACAAGCAAAAGCTAAGAGAATTCAGCACCACCAAACCAGTTTTACAACAAATGCTAAAGGAACTTCTTTAGTCAGGAAACACAAGAGAAGGAAAAGACCTACAATAACAAACGCATGATAATTAAGAAAATGGTAATAGGAACATACATATCGATAATTACCTTAAATGTAAATAGATTAAATGCTCCAACCAAAAGACATAGACTGGCAGAATGGATACAAACACAAGACCTGCACATATGCTGTCTACGAGAGACTCATTTCAGACCTAGGGACACTTACAGACTGAAAGTGAGGAATGGAAAAAGATATTCATTGCAAATGGAAATCAAAAGAAATCTGGAGTAGCAATTCTCAAATCAGACAAAATAGACTTTAAATAAACACTATTACAGGAGAGAAAGAAGGACACTACATAATGATCAAGGGAACTGTCCAAGAAGAAGATATAACAATTGTAAATATTTATGCACCCAACATAGGAGCACCTCAATACATAAGGCAAATGCTCACAGCCGTAAAAGGGGAAATAGACAGTAACACAATCATACTAGGGGACTTTAACTCCCCACTTTCACTAATGGACAGATCATCCAAAATGAAAATATATAAAGAAACACAAGTTTTAAATAATACATTAAACAAGATGGACTTGATTGATATTTATAGGACAGTCCATATAAAAACAACAGAATACACTTTCTTCTCAAGTGCTCATGGAACATTCTCCAGGATAGATCATATCTTGGGTCACAAATCAAGCCTTGGTAAATTTAAGAAAATTGAAATCATATGAAGTATCTTTTCCAACTACAACACTTTGAGACTAGACAACAACTACAGGAAAAAACCTGTAAAATATACAAACACATGGAGGCTAAACAGTACACTACTTAATAACCAAGAGATCACTGAAGAAATCAAAGAGGAAATCAAAAACTACCTAGAAACAAATGACAATGAAAAGACAACAACCCAAAACATATGGGATGCAGAAAAAGCAGTTCTAAGAGGGAAGTTTATAGCAATACAATCCTTCCTCAAGAAACAAGAAACATCTCAAATATACAAACTAACCTTACACCTAAAGCAATTAGAGAAAGAACAAAAAAAAACCCCCCAAAGTTAGCAGAAGGAAAGAAACATAAAGATCAGATCAGAAATAAATGAAAAAAAATGAAGGAAACAATAGCAAAGATCAATAAAACTAAAAGCTGGTTCTTTCAGAAGATAAACAAAATTGATAAACCATTAGCCAGACTCATCAAGAAAAAACGGGAGAAGACTCAAACCAATAGAATTAAAAATAAAAATGAAGTCACAACCAACACTGCAGAAATACAAAGGATCATGAGAGATTACTATAAGCAACTATACGCCAATAAAATGGACAACCTGAAAGAAATGGACAAATTCTTAGAAATGCACATTCTGAACCAGGAAGAAATAGATAACATAAACAGACCAATCACAAGCACTGAAATGGAGACTGTGATTACAAATCTTCCAACAAACAAAAGTCCAGGACTAGATGGCTTCACAGGCAATTTCTATCAAACATTTAGAGAAGAGCTAACACCTATCCTTCTCAAACTCTTCCAAAATATAGCAGAGGGAGAAACACTCCCAAACTAATTCTATGAGGTCACCATCACCCTGATACCAAAACCAGACAAGGTTGCACAAAGAAAGCAAACTACAGGCTAATATCACTGATGAACATAGATGCAAAAATCCTCAACAAAATACTAGCAAACAAAATCCAACAGCACATTAAAGGATCATGCACCATGATCAAGGGCGTTTATCCCAGGAATGCAAGGATTCTTTAATATACACAAACCAATCAATGTGATAAACCATATTAACAAAGTGAAGGAGAAAATCGATATGATCAAGCTTCCCTGGTGGCGCAGTGGTTGAGAGTCCGCCTGCCGATGCAGGGGACATGGGTTCATGCCCTGGTTGGGGAGGATCCCACATGCCGCAGAGTGGCTGGGCCCATGAGCCATGGCCACTGAGTCTGCATGTCCGGAGCCTGTGCCCCACAACGGGAGAGGCCACAGCAGTGAGAGGCCCGTGTACCACAAAAGAAAAAAACAAACAAACAAACGAATAAAAAAAGATATGATCATCTCAAAAGATGCAAAAAAATCTTTTGACAAAATTCAACACCAATTTATGATAAAAACCCTCCAGAAAGTAGGCATAGAGGGAACTTCCCTCAACATAATAAAGGCCATATATGACAAACCCACAGCCAACATTGTTCTCAATGGTGAAAAACTGAAACAGTTTCCTCTAAGATCAGGAATAAACAAGGTGGTCCATTCTCACCACTATTATTCAACACAGTTTTGGAAGCTTTAGCCACAGTAATCAGAGAAGAAAAAGAAACAAAATAATCCAAATCAGAGAAGAAGAACTAAAACTGTCACTGTCTGCAGTTGACATGATACTATACATAGAGAATCCTAAAGATGCTACCAGAAATCTACTAGAGCTAATCAATGAATTTGGTAAAGTAGCAGGGTACAAAATTAATGCCCAGAAATCTCTTACATTCCTACAAACAAATGATGAAAAATCTGAAAGAGAAATCAAGGAATCACTCCCATTTACCATTGCAACAAAAAGAATAAAATACCCAGGACTAAACCTAACTAAGGAGACAAAAAGACCTTTATGCAGGAAACTATAAGACACTAATGAAGGAAATTGAAGATGACACGGTCACCTTATTTTTGATAAAGGAGGCAAGAATATATACTGGAAAAAAGACAGACTCTTCAATAAGTGGTGCTGGGAAAACTGGACAGGTACATGTAAAAGAATGAAATTAGAACACTCCCGAACACCATACATAAAAATAAACTCAAAATGGATTAAAGACCTAAATGTAAGTCCAGACACTGTAAAACTCTTAGAGAAAAACATAGGCAGACACTCTATGACATAAATCACAGCAAGTTCCATTTTGAGCCACCTCCTAGAGAAATGGAAATTAAAACAAAAATAAACAAATGGGACCTAATGACACTGAAAAGCTTTTGAATAGCAAAGGAAAACATAAACAAGATGAAAAGAAAACCCCCAGAATGGGAGAAAATATTTGCAGTGAAGGAACTGACAAAGGATTAATATCCAAAATTTACAAGTAGCTCATGCAGCTCAATATCAAAAGAACAAACAACCCAATCCACAGATGGGCAGAAAACCTAAATAGACATTTCTCCAAAGAACATATACAGATTGCCAACAAACACATGAAAGAATGCTCAACATCACTAATCTTTAGAGAAATGCAAATGAAAACTACAACGAGGTATCACCTCACACCAGCCAGAATGGCCATCATCAAAAAAATCTACGAACAGCAAATGCTGGAGAGGGTTTGGAGAAAACGGAACCCACTTGCACTGTTGGTGGGAATGTATAATGATACAGCCACTATGGAGAACAGTATGCAGGTTCCTTAAAAAACTAAAAATAGAACTACCATATGACCCAGCAATCCCATTGCTGGGCATATACCCTGAGAAAACCATAATTCAAAAAGAGTCATGTACCACAATGTTCATTGCAGCACTATTTACAGGAGCCAGGACATGGAAGCAACCTAAGTGTCTATCGACAGATGAATGGATAAAGAAGATGTGGCACATATACAATGGAATATTACTCAGCCATAAAAAGAACCAAAATTGAGTTATTTGTAGTGAGGTGAATGGACCTAAAGACTGTCATACAGAGTGAAGTAAGTTAGAAAGAGAAAAACAAATACCATATGCTAACACATATATATGGAATCTAAAAAAAAAAAAATGGTTCTGAAGAACCTAGGATGGGCAGGATGGGAATAAAGACTGCAGACATAGAGAACCAACTTGAGGACATGGGGAGGGGGAAGGGTAGGTTGGGATGAAATGAGAGAGTGGCATGGACTTATATATACTACCAAATATAAAATAGATAGCTAGTGGGAAGCAGCCACATAACACAGGGAGATCAGCTGGGTGTTTTGTGACCACCCAGAGAGATAGGGAGGGTGGGAGGGAGACGCAAGAGGGAGGAGATATGGGGATATATGTATATGTATAGCTGATTCACTTTGTTATAAAGCAGAAACTGACACACCATTGTAAAGAAATTATACTCCAATAAAGATGTTAAAAAAAAAACAACAAACATTCACTTAATTGCAAATCTCCAGTGTTTCATGTCGTTTTGGTTCTTTGGTCTATGATGCTTAAAATTCATTTGGGAACTTCCCATGTAATTATTTGAAAAATAACATGAAGTTATTTAAATGAAGAAGATTTGAAGGTCAGACCAGGATTTAGAGTTATTGCTAACAATCTGGAGAATTAAGAGGTTATGAAATTATTGTTGTTACTGAAACCAATTTTTTTCTTTGTCCTCCTTAAGATAAATGTTTCACTAAATTATTGGGGAATAGATTTGTTTTTAATTAATTGAAGTTGTACTGTTATTTTTTGTATCTATGTATGTGTGTGTGTGTGTGTGTGTGTGTGTATATAATATTTATATAATACAAAAGATGTTTTCCCTTTAGATTGCCTTTGAGGGAGCCCCTGTCTTCTGAACTTAACAGAAAGGAACAATAAAAATTTATTCTATTAGGAAAAAGGAAAAGAACAACAAAGTAAATGAATTACCTTCTTTAGTTTGCTGGAAGGTCACTGTGTCCCACTTTGATATTCCCTTAATGTTTAATTCGTCTGGATGCCAAGCAAAATCTGGCTGAAACTCTTCATCAACAAGATCCAAGTCAGTGTGCTGGGCCAAACAGGATGGTTAAAATTAAATCTAAGTAGGAGAACATTTAGTGGTTGCCAGGGGACAGAGACAGGTAGGGTGGGTACAATGACAGAACAGTCCTGCATCTTGACTGTGGTGGGGTCACCCATGGAATCAGATTGCACAGAACTATGCACACACACACACATGTGCACACACACACACACACACACAAATGACTGCCTGAAAACACTGGTGGGAACTGAATACAGTCTGTTGTCTAATTAGCAGGATTATACCAAAGCCAGTTTCCTGGTTGTTGGTTTTTGTTTTTATTTATTTATTTTTGGCTGTGTTGGGTCTTCCTTTCTGTGCGTGGGCTTTCTCTAGTTGCGGCGAGCAGGGGCCACTCTTCATCACGGTGCACGGGCCTCTCACTGTCGCAGCCTCTCTTGTTGCAGAGCACAAGCTCCAGACGCACAGGCTCAGTAGTTGTGGCTCACGGCCCTAGTTGCTCCACAGCATGTGGGATCTTCCCAGACCAGGTCTCGAACCCGTGTCCCCTGCATTGGCAGGCAGATTCTCAACCACTGTGCCACCAGGGAAGCCTCAGTTTCCTGGTTTTGAGGCTGTCTTACGTTCATATAAGATGTCACTATTGGTTCATGAGACTCTGTGTAACTGCTTGTGAGTCTATGCTCATTTCAAAAGAAACATTGAAAAGCTAGTATTCAAAGAAGGTAATGGCACTGAACCCTATCAAAAATTGCTTTTAATGAAAAAAATGCCAGCCTTCCATCCAATTAAAAAAAAATCTGACCATGGAAATTGGTGTCTGGGGAAAATAACCATGAATAGGTGTAGCTTAAATGCTTAGTAACCTCATTTATTTTCTTCTTTAGTTGTTTCGGTCTTATTTATTTCTTTTAGTTTTCATTGCTCATGTTATCCATAGCTTAAATGTTATTGACTTACGACTCAGTAACTAAATATGCTATTTTAAAACAAAGAGTTGACAATTTCAATAGAATCTTCATGGGTTACGGATATTTACAAATAATATTTAAAGTAGGAAGAGACTGTTTTTTCTTTTAAGTAAATACCTTAGTTAAATAGTACTTTTTTAATGCATTCTTTTTAAAATTTTATGTATTTATGTATTAGGTATTTATTTATTTTTGGCTGCATTGGGTCTTCATTGCTGCGTGCGGGCTCTCTCTAGTTGTGGCGAGTGGAGGCTACTCTTCGTTGCGGTGCGCGGGCTTCTCATTGCAGTAGCTTCTCTTGTTGCAGAGCACGGGCTCTAGGTGAATGGGCTCAATAGTTGTGGCTTGCCAGCTCTAGAACGCAGGCTCAGTAGCTGTGGCACACGGGCTTAGTTGCTCCGCAGCATGTGGGGTCTTCCTGGACCAGGGATCAAACCCATGTTCCCTGCATTGGCAGGCATATTCTTAACCACTGCGCCACCAGGGAAGCTCTGATAGAGAGATTTTATAGCAACAGAATAAAATATTTTAAGAATACAATGGTGGGGCTTCCCTGGTGGTGCACTGGTTGAGATTCCGCCTGCCGATGCAGGGGACACGGGTTCATGTCCCGGTCTGGGAAGATCCCACATGCCGCAGAGCGGCTGGGCCCATGAGCCATGGCCACTGAGCCTGTGCATGTCCTGGTCTGGGAATATGCCGTGGAGCGGCTGGGCCCGTGAGCCATGGCCGCTGGGCCTGCGCGTCCGGAGCCTGTGCTCTGCAACGGGAGAGGCCACAACAGTGAGAGGCCCGCGTACCGCAAAAAAAAAAAAAAAAAAAAATTACAAGAATACAATGGTGGAATTTCAACATTCAGTTCTTTAATGCATCTAGAACTTCTCAGGTTGAAATTCCTGTGCATAATCATTCACAAGCACCTTGAATAACCTTCACCCGCTGAATGGTGCATCCCTCAGGGTAAGGGGGTAAGGACACTCAGTAGTATTTTTCTGTTGATTTCCAGCCCCTGGCATAGGACCAGGCACAGGATGCTGCCTGTATGTGGTGCACTTGCTGACTTGCCCACATAAACCCTCCTGATACTCCCAGGCCTAACAAAGGTGTTCTTCTTGTGCACCTGGAAACCTATCCTTGCTGGTAAAAAAGGTACAGAAAAAAGACTTTCTTGATTGCTCAGAGAGGCAATGGTGTTAGAAATGATCCATTTCCAATTTCTAGCAGGCACTAAAAGTGACTTCTGCCGGGAGTAAGTTTCATAAATAGAACAGCAAAGGTGACCTGGCTCTCCAGACACAGAAAGCAAGGACTCCATGGCACTCTGCCTGACGGTTATTTCTGCATCTGATCCTATATTTTCCACCAATTTTCCTTCTGAAGCTTATTCCCTGCAGGCAAGGGAACACTGTCCGACTTAAATTTAAACATGTAAACTTAAAATTAGTTCATCTGACTGCTTGGTGATCGTAGAGAAACAAGCAATCCCTTTTTCCTCCCTATGTGAGTCCTGTGAAGTCAAGGCAAGCTTGTCTGGAAGTGATTTATGGAGCTATGACCAATCGTGTCAACTGGAGGAGAGGGAAATGGGAGGAATCTTCCTGAAGGGATCCCCTTCCAGCTGTGCCATTAGACCAGATTCTCAGATCTCATTTCTGCCGGAGGTCGTTCTCTCTAATAAGACCCACAGGCTGATTCCTCCTTGGAACAAGGGCAACTCTCAGAAACCAAAGCTCTGCCACTACCTCTGGCTTGGATCTGAGTGGGAGAGGTCTTGTCCTAGGCTTGATCCCAAAAGGAACAATTAAGAACACCCCAAACAACCACAAAGCCACCACCGATGTCTTTTTTCCGCAGATAGTAGCAAGATAGTCCTACGAAGAAATGTTGCAGATGAGAACAGAAGCAGAATTTGGACTTTTGTTCCTGAAGCTTCCTTACATCAACTGTCTATGGGAATATGTTCTGTGAGGTGGTAGCTGGCCTGCCCTCAGCACCGGAGAGTTCAGAGTGAGGTGGAGAAACAGGGCGATGGATGGTGCTGAGATGCAGGTGGGACCATTTTCCTCTCTGGCCACAGAAACTTCAAGGACTGAGACTTGGACCATCCACACTACTCCAGAGTGGGCAGAAATAAAGAGTTTCAGAAGTCAGCTAAAATCAGAGCAATGGGCCACTCTGACTTGCCCTTTGTTTGTCATCCTGTTGTTACTACCTTGGTAGGTTCACTGAGTTCGATAAGACAGGGCAAAGTCAGGGTGGATCCGGACGTGTCACTGTGGGGAGGGCACAGTCACTGAGATACGTGTGACTGTGGAGTCCTCAAGGTGATCGCTTTAATGGGGACAACTGCCAGCTGGGGCAGGTGTGCAGGCTGAGCCGGACCCCCGGGGAGAGAGCACCAGCCAAGAAAACCGGAAGGGTCCAACCAGAGGTGGGTTGAGGGGGAGAAGGCAGGTGTTGGAAGAGAACTTGGATGCTGAGCAGGAAGCGGGGGCTGAGGATGGGTCCCTGCAGACTTGACTGACAGTTCAGAGATGCATTTGATTCATCTGATGAAGAAGTTCTGCTTCATGGTAAAAACGTAGGGCTGGCCAAGCCAGACCAAGTGTCCCACATCACGGAACTTATATTCTAGTGTGTGGGACAAATACATCCACAAGGGAGCCGTTGCAGATACTGATGGCGTGGTGAAGAGAATAACGCATGGGTGAGGCAGAGTGCCCCAGGGGGATTACTTTAGCTGGGGTGGTTAGGGGGCTCTCTGAGGAGGGTCCAGGGAACTACTGCTGCTGGAGGGCTGGGGCAGAATTTGTAGGGAGCGAGAGGAACCCGAGGCAAAGCTGGGACGCGGGAGAGACCTTGGCACTTTTGAGGGGCAGCGAGGATGCCTGTGTGCCTGGATGTCAAAGGTCAGCTGTGACACCGATGACACTGGACATAAGTCTTAGGACCCAAATCAACTTATTTCCTTTGGTTTCAAGTTTGGGGTATTTATGTTATATCCATCTCTGTGTTCAGTGCTGTAGGGACTTTGGGGTTGGGCTTCTGGTTTCCAATACTTTCTTGCTCTCTAGGTACCAAGGAAGAGAGATTCTATAATGCAATTTCAATTCTCTATCTTAAGTTGCAAGTTCACCTTTATAGCAAACCTCCAGAATCTTTATTTTAAAAAAGCACATGCAATAAAAACTTCTTTTTTTTTTTTTTTTAACTCTATCTCTGGCATCTTTTTGCAGGGCCAGCTTTTATTCTTTTAATCAAGTGCTTCCTTTTTGGGACAATAGTTAATAATGTCTCCCCAACCCCAACTGGGTATAGGGCACTTAACACACGGAGCAACATGAGAGAAGAGAGACCACCACCTCGGCTACATATGCCTCCTCCCTGCCATACATGCCTCCTCCCTGCCATACCCCTAGACCACAACGGACTGAATAGCACCCCTAAGGCCCAGATCTCAAACTGAAGCTCAGATGGAAAAGCAAATCTGCCCTGAATCTGAAAGGAAGTGGGTCAAATCACCAATATCACATAAGAGCAAGGAGGATGTGTCAGCTCCGCTGTTCCATCCTGAGCAGGATAAAGAGAATTCTATGGGAAGTCTACAATCACACTTCATCACACAACACACCAGAAAGGAGCACACCTAGTTAATGACAGACTAAAAAGGCGAAAAAACACAAAATTCAGGAAACATGAGGGAATGTGCCACAATTGCGCCAAGCTGTGTGACAAGTTAATGAGACATGCATTCAAAGAAATAATAACTCAAAGACAATCTGAATAAACAAGCAACTGGTATGAAAAGGGAGATGGAAACACATCTGAAGAATGACATATATTTTAACTGAATTAATAAATAAAACAGTGAGAAAGAGAATGGAACCCACACTATAGTCAAATCATTCACTGAGAAGATTGGAGATGATCAGAGATGATCAAAGTGCAGATAATTAAAACAAATATTTTATTATAATCAGAGAAGCTAGTAGATATGGAAAACAGACAAAAATGATCTGATATCCTTGCTGGCCTTGAGGATGAAATCACAATACACTTCAAAGGTACCTGAAAAATCCCTGAGTTTGTAAAAAACCAAATCTATGGTTGGAAAATCACACTGGCTTCACAAAAACTGATATTCAATCTTCAACACCAAGACAATTCTGAGGATAAGTTCAAGGACAAGGGACAGGAGAATAAGTTAACCTCCAGGAGGAAGTCAGTGTAGTCAAGGCTCTGATTACTGAGTGCAGGGCGAGATTTGACATCTGCAAAGTGCCCAAGAAACAAAATAATGAAGGAATATTAGTGTCTGCTGAATTGTCACTGACGAAAAAAGGCATTTAAGCATGAAAGGGCTTAGGAAATATAATCCTTACCACTGCTTCTTGAGCAAAAAAACAAAACAAAACAAAAAAACTAAAGGAAAAAAAAGAACTAAATGATGAAATCTCTCCAATTAAGGAAGAATCAAGGTAAACAACTCAGGTACAGAGAGGCCATAGGAAAACATGGAATCCATATAACTCTGAGCAAAAATGACTTACAGGGTCAGGGCTAGGGTGAGGTATGTTTTCATTTCTAAAATTTTTAAAAAATGCATAATATGAAAATTTTTAACAGAACACAGTATTGGAAGCACAGTTGGCTGTGTGGAGACTGGGACTTCATGTTAATTAACCGCATTCTTTCTCTGCTACAAGGTCATTGTTCCTTCTGTCTTCAGCACTGTGTTCTCTTTGTGGGCCTGGCTCCTACATCTGGCCATTGTACCCTTAGCTGACCACTGGTTTTACCTTGTCAACCTTTCCTTGTCTCTCATGGTTCTCCCACCCCAAAATAATAGTCTAAGATTTCCATGTGTCTTCCTTCATATTTATGAAAGAGAGAAAAAAAATCTTAGTGGTAAATCTGCTCTTGTAATACCATTTGGAAGCCATCTTTTCCAGGGATTTAGTGGTCTACCCCCTGAAAAGGGGATTTAGTAATTCAAAGAGAATTACAATATTCAAATCAAAGCTAGTTTAAAACTTCCAAAATCTTATGCATAGGTTCTCATCAATTCTTAGTTGTCCCAAGTCCATGCTCAAACCAACAACAAGCTTGGTTCAGGTAAAAGTTCACTGGATGTCTTGACATCAGAGACTGGCTACGTTGGAACTTTCTACAACTTTATGAATGGCACCTACTCCATCCCCTATGCTGACATTTAATTATGACATTTCTCTGAATTATAACTCATTTATTTTAAGAGTGTAGCAATCTGATGGTTAGTATAGGCTTCGGGAGAGGGCTAGGAGGTGATATTTCTCTGTAACCCTTAGTAGGAGTCCCAGTAAGTGAAGAATAATAAGTAAACATCTCATAAAACCCCAAATGTTTAACTTCATAATTTTTTCAATCACATTTAGTGTGAGTTAAAAGTATTTCCACACCACACTGTGTTTGTCTGTTTATTTATTTATTTATTTATTTATTCATTCATTCATTTAATGAGCATTTATTGAGAATTTACTATATGTTAGGCATTGGGGATATTTACTTATAAGGAATCACCCTTGTCCTAAGAGGCTTAGAATCTAGCATGAAGGCAGATCCGTTGACCCCACCACAAGTTGAAGACTTCAGATGGGCTCATCTTTGGATTATAATGGTCAGTCCCTCTAGTTCAAATTCAGGTTTCCTTTTTACTGTCTGTGTGACCTTAAGAAAGTTACATCACTTCTCTGTGCCATAGATTTCTTACTTTTAAAATCAGGGCAATAATATTACCTACCTCATATGATTGTTGATAGAATTAAATAAGATGATACCTGTGTAACACTTAATATAATGCCTGGCACAGAGCAAGAACTAAAAAAATGTTTGAAATAAAAACAAATAGTATTATGTGAATCTCTGCATACTGCATTTTAGAATTATTTCAGAGCCAGGACAAATATTTGAGATCACTGAGTTCAACTTCTTTAATTTACGATGAAAGTAATTGGAGTTCAGAGAATGTGAATGATTTGCTCAAAATTTGTTGATTCATTCACTTAGCAAATACTTAGTAATCAGCTACTCTGTCTCAGAAATGGCATCAGCTGCTAGAGGTGGAGTGGAGGAGGGACAGGAACTGGACAGCCCTTGCCTTCATGGGTTACAGTCTTGATAGAAGCCAATTTCTACTTGAAACTACTCTGCTGCCACTATAGCTCTACCACCTGGAGAAGATTCTGATTACTATGGATTTGCACAAGTCCTTCAGTTGTCCCGGGGATTTCACATACATCCTCTCATTGAATCTTCATATTTATTCTGTGAGGTGGCATGACTTGTTGTCTAGTTATCTATGACTGTATAACAAATATCCCCAAACTTAGTGGCTTAAAACAATACACATTTATTATGTCACAGTCTCTGTGGATCAGGAATCTGGGAGTGGCTGAGCTGGATGGTTCAGAGTCTCTAATGAAATTACAGTCAAAGTGTCGGTGGAGGCTGCAATCATCTGAAGATTTGACTTAGGCTGGGAAGAGCCATTTCTAAGATGGTTCACTCCCAGAGCAGTTGATGAGAGGTCTCCGTTCCTCCTCCCTGGACTGCTCCAGAAGGCTACTTGAGCTTCCCCACAACGTGGCAGCTACTTCCCCAGAGTGTGTCATTTGACAGAGAGAGACCAAAGAGGAAACTGCCTTTTATGACCTTGTCTCAGAAGTCACACACCGTCACGTACACCACATTCAATTTGTTAAAAGCAAGTCACTAAGTCCAAGCTGCCCTCCAGTGGAGGGGAAATAGGCTTGACTTTTGGAAGGGAGAAGTATTGAAGACTTTGTAGACATACTTTAAAACAACTCCCATGTATTATTTTCAATAAACAGGTTAGGCAACAGAAGCTCAGAACATGTGCTCTATTTGACTCCAGACACATGGTAGCATCAGAACTTTTTGCTTCAGACTTGGATTTTCCCTCCGCCTCTGGCATTCTGGACACTCTCGTTAGAAGCACATCGTATTTTTTTCCATTCCAAAGAATCTGGTATTTTTCCTCTCGATTGCTCTTAGGAAAGATTCTTTTAAACACAATTTCTCCTTCAACATTGCTATGTCTTCAAAGTTTTCTACTTTAAGGCAAATATAAAAATAATTTGTTCAAAATTTGTCATTTAATTCCTTTAAACTATTTTAGACTTCTTTTTCTCCAGGAATAAAAGCTTTTTCCATCTCCCCTCTTCTCTGACCCTTCCGGGTTAGTTTTTAAGAAGATTATGATGTCAATGAATCATTCTTATTGCCACAGATATTTGAGTTTCTTTTGGGGAGAATTTTAATATACTTTCTGTTCTATGCCTGCAAGATAAGGATTCATTTTTTTTTACACTAGAGAGAAAGCAGAATTAGGATGCAAAAAAGAAGAATTAGAATATTAAGCTATAAGCTGGACATTTCCTACTTGGAAGAGTTCTTAACTGACATGAAAATAATGCAACAGAAAAATTCTAGCTCTTAGGCTGGAGACTGTCTCCAAAGGTCCCATCTTTCCTCACATCAGCCTGAATGGTGTCACTTCCTTTCGACAGAGGAAGAAGCTTGGGCTCTTTAGACTTGCCTACACCCTGCCTCCTTCTGTCTCTGTGTTCCCTCTAGTTTTTCTCATTCCCTGGCTTCAACATGTGAAGGGAGAGGAAGATGATCAATATTATTTCCTAGTTTTATTTAACTCGATTTTAAAGTCTCAATGTATAAGCATTCTCTAGCTCTCAATCTGGTCTAAATCTATGTCTATTTTGTAAATCTCTGTGGTTTATCTAGACTCTAATTCCCACCCTCCATTCTATTAGATTTGTTTTGTGGCTCCATAATTCTATAAAGTGAGGAAAGAGTCTTGTTTCTAAGGACACCTTTTTTTTTTTTCTAGTGGCAACAAACTCTTGTCACTTACCTCCACTTTCCTCCACTTTGGTGACATAGAAAATGTGAGAGAACTTGGGAAATACTATGCGGTATATTGGAGAGTGTGAACTTAGCTGAGGGGCGACTGTGAATACAGTTCAAAGTCTTTCAGTTTCCGGATTCTTCTTTTTTTCTCTTTTAGTTAATTTAGCATAAATTTCCAGACATTGCTCCTTTCTGAGTACATCTAAATGACAAACATTCTCTTCCCAATGAAGTCCCTATAGAAGATGCCCTTGATTTAGAAAAGAGGAATATATGTAATAGATCCACTATGATTAATCTGCATTTTAGCCCAAAGAATGATTGCAGTTATTTGTGACTTTTTTGTGGTAAAGGATATTAGCAGGTCACACATGTATTCAATGAATCAGGTGCTGAAAATATGCTTAAACTGCTTGGCAATTGATTTTTTTTTTTAAGGCAGTAAGAGGTGTTGTCTAGTTTTGTTTCTGTTTCTCTCAGAATATAATGGGGGTAATGGGCAGACAAGAGAAATTGAAGTTTTGGTGACGAAGTGGTTAAAATCTTCTCCTTTCTGGTTGGTTTCTTGGTTTTGTGGAAGACTTGATTTCATCAGCCTCCTGAGCACCTTTGATTTCCTTGTCTCATTTCCACACACCAAACACAAACATGCCACATGTGTTCTTGATTTTCTTTTGGAGTTAGCAGTTCACCCAATTCAAAGCCAACATGTCAGGCAGCAGGCTTCCAGCCATTTGCTCAGCCATTTCTGAAGTGGTTTCCTGGGAAGCAGTCCCTTCTGTCTTGATCCTGAATGCCCTGGTTTCCCGATCCCCCTCCTTCACCATTTCCACCAGATCCTCTCCTCCCGGCTAACTCAGCGGCTTCTTCCACTTGCCCAATCAAATCCACCCTCCCCAGGCTGGTCTTCATGTCAGGGCTGAGGCTGCTCTTTGGTCTGGAGCTCCTCACTCTTCTCATCCAGATTCGTCCTCAGAACCAGCCTAACACACACTGCCCTCTGTTGCCACCAGTGCAATCTTTGCTCCAACTTTCACACTCCAGTTCACACATGTGTCCCTCATCTCCAGAGAGAATACTCTCTTCCTGCATATAATTCTGGCCTCTATATTCTTTCAGGGCTTAGTATCACTTAACCTTTTCCAGAAAGTTTTCTAACACAAGTACTTATTCAATTAATATTTATTGTATTTATCTGTCTGCTTGTCTATCTATTGACCTATCGATTGATCTATCTTCTATCTATCATCTCTCCTTTCCTCCTCCTAACCTCTTTCTATTCCCTCTCTCTCTCAACTACAAACCATCCTTTTCATCTCACGTGAGTCAGATTTTAACCTGAGCTTCTTTCATACTTGTGCCATCACCTACACACATGCCTGTCTACATTCACACTTAAAAGCAAAATGTCTTATTTTCTTTTGTGACTTAAAAGTATCAGTCTCAGTATTTTATAACCTCTGATCATACATACAGTATATCATATTTCCCTATTTAGCTCTTAAGTTCCTAAAAATCTCCTTTTATCTTTTTTCCTATTGTGCTTTTGCCTAGCACAATATCAAGCACAGAAGTATATTTTAATATATATTTAATATATATTATATATAATATATGCTATTATGTTGTTAGTATATTATAATTATTTAATATATAATAATTTAAGAGAATATATAACTTAATATATAACAGATTTTAATTGTATATTTATATAATTAATATTTAATTTAGTATATACTATATATTCAATATGTTAGGTAATATATTTTAAACATATTTTTAATAAATATATTTTGAATTGAATTTGTTTCTCTTATAGAACAATTTCACCCCCTAAAGCAGCATTTCTCAAACTTTTACTTTCATTATAATCCCCCTAAGGAAATTTTTAGACACACTTTCTCTAATTGCCCCTCTTATGAAGTGTTAATACCACAGATATACTTTATAGTTGTTATTTATTCGGTGTATATCTGTGCTTTGTCTATGAGTAAGATTTTCTTGCTTCCTCCCCCCAAAATAATTTTCAACCCCTTGGAGTAATATCTGTATTATGAATGCATGCTCTAAAAAATATTTTTCATATCAACTAAAATTTAAAGTTATTGTAACTGTTAACATGTTTCATAATTATGACAAGGGAATCTCTTATAGTCTTTAAGATATATTAGTAATTTATAGTTTCTCATTAAAATCTTCCTCTTCCAATACTCTTTTCTCTTCCAAGTATTTGAGGAATTAGATTAATAATATCAGGGATAAATTTTCTAATTTTTAAAAATGGCCCATTATAAAAGCAGACACTACAAGTCTAATGCAATCTTTGTTTCTTCTGGAAGGTCCAAATGAGTTCCCTCCAAGGCTGTATCTCACTGCTTGTTCATAATCTCTTGAAAATAAGCTTTGAGCTACCTGACAGATTTTCTCTTCTCTAAAGTAGTTTTCACTGTAGAACCGTAAAATCAGACTACTATACTCAAGATAATAGACTTATATTTCTCTTTTGCTAGGGGAGATGAAAACTCCTTTTAGCCATTTCCCAACTAACTACTAAATGTCCACCAGTCTCATATCACGAATCCAGTAGATTTATTATGCCAGTCTAATGCTGATAGGCTCGGTAAACTAAACTTAGGAGTGGGAATGATTTGTCTTGCTGGATTTTATGCTTCCTGGAGGCTTCTACTGTGATTTGTAACCCACCTAGGCAAGGAAAATCCCTAATTGGGCAGTTTTCTATAGATTATTCTACTTAGGTATCCAACCTGGCCAGCAGAATCTTTAATGATTGTGTCCACTTATCTATTTCTATCAATATGTATACAAGTGTGGTTTTATACAACAACCCATGAATAATACAATACTGCCTTGATGTTAACACCCAATTCCTATTGTCCATGAGTTGGTTCAAAACAAAACAAAACAAACAAACCAACAACAAAAAGGATGAAGAAAAGCTAAAGCAAATCCTACTGAATTTGTCCTTTAACATCCAGATTCTACTGAACCTTTCTAGTTCAGAACACGTGGTGTTTTAGCCAAGTTCCTTTAGGAAGACCTAACCTGAAACAAAGACTAAAGTGCTGCTATTTTATTTGGGAGGCGCAAGAGCAGGGAAGATGTGAAGCGGTGTGACAGCTGCATTGCTGATTGTATGCTGCTTCACAGGGAGCCACAGAAGGACATAACAGGCAGCCCAGCAGGAGTGCTCACTCAGCAGGTAGAATTTCTCCAGGTTCTAGGAAGAGAGAAAGCAGGCGGTTTGGGTGCCCAACTCTCTTATGTCTTCTGTCTCCATCAGTTAATGCTTACCTCGTGGGGAGATAATCCCTAGCATTTCTGGATTGAGTCATTCTGGTTCTCTGTGGACAATCCAAGCCAGACACCATGATCCAAGGTGCATTTTATCCAACACAAAAGTGCATGAGAGAAAGAATCAAAGAAACTGCAGGAACCCCCGAAAAGACTGGGTTTGGGTCCCACCCCTAATGGCTACTTCTCAGGACCTGCAGGACTGGTTGCATCTGTGTTGACTCAGCGTTCAACTTCAGGAACCTTTAACTGTATACAGTCAATAACGCCCCAGGGAGACTTTGCCCTCTTCTGAAGTGCTCACCCAGATTCCTGCCACCAGGTGGCTTCTCTGTAGTCTTGACATTTTCTTATTCTCTGAGATTTTTCTAGACTTTGAGCACTTCAGGGCCAGAGACTATATCTTATCCCCCTTTCCCTCTGCACACTCTGGGATGTATATGCAGACCATGTGAGCTTGTTGAATAAATGAGTTAATGGATAAATAAATGGCATTCTTTGCTGTCTCTCTATTCTGTTCCCCCACCCTGAGGATTCCCCAGCCCCCCACCCCACCCAATCACATTGTAGTGGTTTTTCTTGTATCTCATTACCTTAGGCAGGAAGACTAAACCTTCACCTAAACGTACACAAAATAAGATTCCTCATCACACTGAGATGCAGACATCAGCATGTTCATAATGGCATTAAACAATTTCTCTGGATGCAACCGTCTGCTGCTTACTGTTATGAATAAGGATAGATATTGTCTATTGCTTGCTTATTATAATACAAGGATTGTGCTAAGTACTTCATGTGGATGGTCCAAATTATTCCTCAAAGTGGCCTTATGAGACAGGTATTCTTTGTCTGTTTTCCACTTGAGCAAACTGGCTAAATGATGTTAAGTAACTTAACTTGTTAAGTAAATGATAACCTATGTATCATATAAATGTGGGGTGTTATTTGAACCCAGGTATATCTGACCCAAAACTTGTGATGGTAATCACTCCTTTGTACTACCTGGCATGTAGCATACAGAATTAACATTATTTTACAGCAATGATTCTCAAGCCGGGGCAATTCTTCTCCCCCAGGGGACATTTTTGGTTGTCATGACTGATGTGTGGGGGGGTTGCTGCTGGCATGTAGTACACTGAAATCGTGGATTCTGATGAATATCCTACAACACCCAGGACAGCCCCCACCAGGAGGAATTATCTGGTCCCAACTGTCAACAGGGCTGAGGTCGATAAACCCTGATCAACAGGAGAAAACATCTTCCTTAATGAGAGGTGCAGGCAAATCCAAACCCAAGAATGGGTGTTATTTAAAGATTATCTAGGCTTGTTTTAAAATTTATGTACAAGTTCACAGATTCTAAACCTGTCTGCTGTAAACTGTCTTTGCATATTGACTATTTGTATGATAATATTCATTTCATTGTTGTCATCTCTTTATCAGGTCATTGCTGATTTCCTTTCCTCCTTCATAAACCTGAATTACTCCTGTTCTCTAAATACAGATCACACATGTCTGTCTATCTTTGTGCTTTTAGATCATCTAACAATGATTTGTTGACTGTCAACTACATTATCAGCACATTAGAAGTGTGGTGGTCACTCAGCAACCGAGGGATGCTGGAGACCCTGGAAGTGTCTGGAGAAGTTGGCCCTGAACAATGGGAAGGGTTTGAATAATCAGAGGACATGATATTCCAGGAGAGAGAAGCGTTACCAAGGAAAACCCCAAAGTCAGTGAGATTACAGAGTCTGCAGGTGTTGGGCTGCACCCCACAAGCCTTCAAGCCCAGTACTTGCCCAGTCTCAAGACTGAAGAAAGAGCCCAGAGTCAGTGACAGAGACATCAGTGCTTTAAAGGATGGGGGATCTCCCACGTCTGAAGCAAGGTCTGGAGCGACACCCCACCATATGGGGCAGACGGCAGGCAGGACATGGCAACAGTCTTCGCTCCCGGGGGAGAGAGAGATTACAGTTATAGGGGAAACTGAAGTCAGGTTGGCTCAACAGTTGCCAAGGAAACCAGCAGAGGGGCGCACCCCTCACCGCCTCTTTGATAAACCATCATAGTGGAGATAGTTCTGATCTAAAGAGCAGACCAAACGCTAGCTGGGCCCAAGGGCAAGTACATGGGCATTTACTGATTAAGCTCTATGATGAAGAGGGAAGTTCAGTCAGGTGAGTAGGTGCAGATGAGGCAGGGACTCGTCGAGCAGGAGATGTACAGAGAGCCAGAGGACAGCCATCTTGGGTGGCCTGACCGTACGGCAGGAAATCAGAAGAACAACCCAAGATCGATAGATGGGACGTTATAATAAAATGTCAAATGAGGTTGAGGAGACGAATTACAGATGTTCTGGAAAATCAGACTCAAACATTCATGCTTGGCTCCGTGCATACAAAGAACGCTTGTGTTTCTTGTCTTGCTGGTAGCTGGCCCAAGGGGAGCATGACTTTCTGATGGTAGGAAGTTGCTCCTGAACTCTGACTTGACATACCTGGGGGGGTGGATCTACTTTCTCCAGACCGCAGACATTGCAATGCAGTCCCTCTCTCCCCAGACAGGGTGGCCTGTTTAATTTCAGGGTCTTATATTGCTCATTACAGAGGAGAAGCATAGAGAAGATGTGTCTTCTTGCTTAAAGTAACTAACATAATCCTTTCCTCGTTACTCCTGGTCTGCAGTTCTAGAAGAACACTCTTGGAATGTGAAATTCCACTTTCTACAACCACAGGGGAAGTGTTAACTTTCTAACACTCCTGTCCCTTTGGATCACTCTTTTATCAAAGGCCATGCTAAGCCCTTCTGGAAGATGGAGTCCCCTTCCCAAGGGCAGGACTGAAGAGCATAACCCCACCACAACACCCTACCACTCAATGTGCTTCCAGCACTATGCATCTCTGAGGTCCATTGTTGATAACCTCTGGACCAAAGGAAGCCCGGTCCAAGGAAATACTGACCCTAAGAGAAGTAGACACCTCTGGGGCATCTCTTAGCCAGGGAAGGAATAAAGAATATTCACATTAAACTAACATTTCCTCACCACCTATTATAGGCCAGGCTCTGAGATGAGCACACAGACGTGTGTAAATCCATTCAATGCTCTCAACAACCCAGTAAAGAAGGTTAGTTCTTATTATTCTCATTATTAAGAAAATGGTCTTAACCAAAATAGTAGAAAACTTACATCCACCTAAAAACCTGCACATAGATGTTTATAGCAGCTTTATGCATAATTGCTAAGACTTAGAAACAACCAAGGTGTCTTTCAGTAGGTAAATGGATAAATAAATAAGCTTTGTATATCTAGACAATGGAATGTTTTTCAGTGCTAAAAAGAAATGAACTACCAAACCATGAAAAGACATGGAGGAACCTTAAATGCATATTACTCAGTGAAAGAAGCCAATCTGAATAGGCTGCATACAGTGTGATCCAATATATGATATTCTGGAAACAGAGCCACTATGGAGACAGGAAAAATATCAGTGGTTGTCAGAGGTTAGGGGAATTGGGGGGGATGAATAGGGAACACAGACAATTCTTAAGGCAGTGAAAATACTCTGTATGATACTATGATGGTGGATTCATGTCATTAAACCTTTGTCCAAACCCGTAGAGTGTACAACACCAAGACTGAACCCTAATGTAAACTACGGACATTGGGTAATTATATCAATGTAAGTTCATCAGTTGCAACCAATAGACCACTCCAGTGGGGTTCTAGGTAATGGTGGAGTCTGCGCGTATTGGGGGGCAAAAGGGGGGTGTGTGGGAAACCCCTATACCTTCTGCTCAATTTTGCTGTCAATCTAAAACTGCTCTAAAAAAATTAAGTCTATAAAAATTCTCTTAGGGATATAAATTGGGAACTAAATAGAAGCATTTGTCTTCAAAATGCATCTTAATCATTATTCTGGTTTTGTTTTGGACTCTCTATGCAATTCACAATAGTTAGCAATATAATATATGTATGTGTGTATATAGATGTATATATACACACATATATATAAGGTGTCTCTTTTTGTCTCTGGTAATCTGAAGAGTATTTTACAATTCCACAGCATTATGGTTTAAAAATAATTTTTTTATAATAGCTAATTTCCCTCCTGTCTATGATTTTTCATCTTCTAGTCTCCTTGTGTTTGGGAGGGTTGAGGATTCACTTTGTGAGGAATCTCTCAAGTATTTTGAGAGACGTTAAGTTCAAGAGAATGTCCTTTGATTCCAACAATATGTTGAAAAAATCACTTTCATGTTTGTAGTAATTTAATAAATGATTCAAATCAATGGCAGCATGCTTCTAACTGTGTAACACAAGCAAGGTTTATTGACAATGTGGAGAGAATGAATTCCCAAACCACAGTAACAAAGTTAATAAACACATGACAACTCAGCCTTCATATTGTCAAGACATTGTCATACAAGAGATAAATGGGTCCAAGAGACTGTTGTGTTAGCCATAACCATTCCTAAGCTTGGGTTCTTCCTGGATCCTTCCAACTGCATCCTTCTGTCAATAAGATCTAGAGGACCCATCAAGTGCCCAAGGAAATTCCACAAGAGTGAGAGAGCGACTTCCCATGGTGGGGGATGTTTGACTCTTTGCTGCTGGACCTGGTCTGCCTATATTTCTTCTTTGCTCCTGCACCTTTTCTCCAAATTGTCAAGTGACTTCAGGATTTTGAAAATGGTTTATTCCCCCTCTTCACACTGTCATAGTTTCTTTCATTTCTCCATTTGCCTTTTTTTTAAAATTAATCAGTCTAACAGTTTCTTCATTCTGAGCTTGGATTTCAAATTGGTCCATTCTCAGAAGTAAATGATGGTTTTTCTTTACTTATTTGGGTGGGTGGCAATCCTTTTCAGTCTTTTTTTTTTTGTCATTTTCCCTCAACTTTCTGAGCATTTTTCTTATTCTTGTATCATTTCAGGTGAGGTTTTATGGAGAAAAAAACATAACTAAGGGATCTTTCATTGGTAGCTTTCTTTTTTCCCCCCTTCAGATGTGAATTAAGATAACAGAGGTAAAGTCTCAACTGTCCAGCAGGCAAGACAAATCTGTGAGTTGGCCATATGTGATAGTTGTAACAGAGGTTTGGGATGCTATGGGCATATAACAGAGGGGACTGTGCTTGTCTAGAGGGTCAGGGGAACTTCCTTTTGGAGTGACTTTTATCTGAAGGAGGGAGGATAGGGCAAAGGGGCAGGGAAATTCCCAGCAGTGGATTCTGCCTGTCCACAGGATGGGGGCATGGGCTTATCCAGGGAGTGAGGGAGGGAAGCAAAACAAGGAGAGGATGAGTTGATCAAGATAAATCATCCTGAGGTTTGGCCTTGGGCTGATCTTGTCGGGGTGGGGTGGGGTTCTGCAGGATAGCACAGAGTGAGCCTCCTGGAGGCAAAGGGGTGGTTCTTTCTGTCCTCTATCTATCAGTCATTGTCTGTGGGCCTCCCGGGCATGGGTGCTTCCATCAGCTGAGGGCTAGAAGCAGAAAATTCTCTCAGCTTGAACACCTTGGACTTAGAAGCATACAGTCACTCTGTTTATATTTTGGATATTAAAAGCCTAATTACTTATCTGCTATTAGTATGCAAATATTTTCTCCCAGGCTACCTTTTAGGTTTGGAATATCATCTTTTGTCACAGAAATGATTTTCATTTTCACCTTGCACAATCTGTCAGCCTTTTCTTTTATGGTTACTGGGCTTTGTGACCTGCTTAGAAATGCTCTCCCTCACCAAAAGATTGTAAAATACTCTCCCCTTTCTTTTTAAATTAACACACATATTTTATCTTAAACTCTTATTTGTAGTTAAAGTTTATTTCTGTGTTTTATGAAGTTGGGCCCTAACTTTATTTTTTCCCATATGTGTAGCTGATCATATGGTACCATTTATTGAATTATTTGTTGTCTATTGGTTTCAAGTACAGCCTTCATCACATAGTAAATCGTTTATATATATACATATATATGTAATATGTGTATTACATACATATATTATATAGACACATATATACATATTATATATTCATATATAGTATACATATATTATATATACATTTTATACATATATTATATATACATATGCATGTCTGTTTGGACTCTGTTCTTTTTCATTGGTTCATTTGTCTTTAGGAGAAAGAAAGCCACTCCCATGAGACTTGTCCTTCCTCCGTTGGACCACGTTTGCATTCTGCTATGCAGCTGGTACAGCAACATGAGTTTTGCACCCAAGGGAACCAGGATGAAGATAAGACAACCGGTAGAGGGAAGTACAGCCCAGAAACCTAAAGAACCAAAAACCCTGATCTACTGAAATAAACGAATCGAAAGCAGTTTTATCAATGGACTTCAGAGGTGGTCGAAGGAATAGTCCTTCTTGCTAAACAACTTTGGGTTGTCTGTTACTCAAATGCAAAAACATCTTAACATAATTACATACACCTTTCAAAATTAGAGGCTCAGATTCTGTGGAAATTTCCTTTGGGATTTTGATTAAGGTGACATCAAATTTATAGATAAATTTGGAGAGAAGTTACATGTTTATAGTGATAGTTTCTAATAGTTTCTATCAATATGTGAACGTTTTCTATCTATGAATAAGGTCTAGCTCCATGTTTTCATGATTTATGTTCTAGGTACTTATTGTTTGGGTGATCTCATTCAAACCCATTTATATGTAGATGGTTCCTAAAATTTTATCTCCAGCCTCCACCTTGTTGTCTGAATTTTGGGCTTATAAATCTAACAGGCAACTTGTGATCTTGGGTGTCTAATAGGTGTTTCAAACTTAGACTTTACAAAAATCTTTTGATTTCCTCTTGAGAAGCTGTTATTGTTCAACTCAATAAATGTCAGCTTCATCTAACATTTGGTTCATTATCTTCACACTCCGCATCTTGTCCATCGGCCAAGTTTGTTGGCTGTATCTTCACGACATATCCAAAATAGGACCATGTCTTTCAACCTTTATTTCTGCCACCTGAACCCACCTCTTTGCTTCTACTCTTGCAGGGGCAAAATCCAGAATGATCCTTTTAAGTCAGATAATGTTACTCCATAGAAAAATCAACCTTTCCATGAGTTTCCATCACATTGGAAATAAAATCTAAAGTCTCTTCCTTGGACTAACGAAATCCTCAAGATATGTCCACTTGCTTCATGATCGTAGCCTCCTCCCTTGGGGCTCTTTTCCTCACTGACTGAACCACACTGACCTTCATCTTACTCTCCCGTCACCCCAGACACATACCAGCTCTTCCTGAGATGACCTAGAATAGCATATGAAGCATGGAGCATGGAACCATAGCCATGGGATGAAGTGATAAATGTTCTCCTACAAAGTCTGATAGTGTTCGTCATGTAAATGCTAGTAGCTAATGATGTTTTAATTAAAATTAAAAATAAAATAGAATTGAATTAAAATAAAAATCTATCCAAGAATTAAGAAAGAAATAATAATAAGAAATTCTCACTGCACTGGGAAGTGAGTGCTTTGTGACTCAAGTGCCCACGGAACCCAGCTTTAGCTGCTCCTACCTAAGTTTTCACACTTATTTGCCTGCCACAATTATCAATTAATTAGTAATTAATTCTTGGTAGGCTTCTGGCTTTTTTTTCTGTCTGTAATACGTTTTGTTCTGAATATTTCATCCTAAGCTTCAAAACTGACTGCAACCCTCCTCTTCTGCAAGCAATGCATTTTTTAACCACTAGACTCTGCCTGTGATTTGGGTTTTCATAACTTGAACACCTTCCACAGTATCCTTTGTGGTCTTTAACCTCTCCAGACATTAAACCATGCTCTCTGCTCTTATACTGGCCCATTGCAGTGTTACTGCATAGCCTGGGCCCTTATCTGTTGCTCTGTGTTCCCTGAGGAAGAATTCAGGCACTCAGCATTTAGAACATCAAATCCATTGGAAAAGCATCAATCCAATGTGCATTAAATGCCCTGTTCTCTGTTTTCCTTTTTATGTTTTAATTATATGTGCTCTTTTAATGATGCTTGTAACTTTTTAAAAGGTTTTGTGACACATTATATGAAACCAGTCATGTAGATTTAGTATCTTTCCCTACCCAGTTAGGAATAAGTGACTACATTGTAAATAGTGAGGTAGCCACAATGTGGTTTAAAAATTTTCTCACCCACCCCCAACTCTGCCACTATATATGCATATATTCATTTAGAGGTCGTGCAAACAGAAATATGTTTTCTTTTTCTCTCAGGTTTTTTTTTTTTATTTGTGGGTGTGTACATGCACAAATGTTCACATTATATTAGGACTTTCAAAACATAAAAATGTGAAAAAGAATAGAAAAATCTTCCATAGTTCTGGCATCAAAATACAATCATTTTTGACTTTCAGCTATATTATTTTCCTGTATTGATAACAAGTTTATTTTTAATACACTTTCCAACATGTTGTATATTCAAATTTGCATTTGCTTATTTCATCTAGCATTGCCATAGTTTTTTCATAGCATTACTGTAGTAACGCTAGTTACACTGTAGTAACTGCAGTTACACTATTTTCATGGCTGCAGAGCATTTTAGCAATTGGGACCCAGAAGACAGGCAGGAGAATCTCTCTGTAGTAGAAGGCAAAAATGGGCACCTCTCAGCAAGAGGTAGAATCTATTACTCCACCTTTGAATCTGGACTGCCTTGTGACTTGCTTTTGCCAATAAATATGATTGAAGTAGCAGTTTTTGAGTTTTGAGGCTGGACCTCAAGAGCTTTTGCACATTTCCACTCATGCTTTTTGATCCCCAAGCTAACCTGCTGGAGGATGAAAACCATGCGAAGAGAAAGCCCCAGCCACCCCAGTCTTCCCAGCTGAGGCACCATATATGGCATCAAAAACAGCTAAGAGAGCCATTTGCAGAGGAAACCAGAAGAACTGCCAAGCTAAGACCAGCCCAAATTGTAAACCTGCAAAATAAGTGATTTTTATTCTAAGCCACTAAGTTTTGGAACGGTTTGTTGTTCAACAAAAACTGATAAATTACCTATATAATTGATTTAACAAGCCAACTATTATGGATATTTAGGTTGTTTCTAACCTTTTGTTAATACGTTAAATAATTTAGAGAACATCTTTGAACACATGTATTTATGCACAGATCCAACAGTTAATGTCCTCAATATAAATATAGGAAACTAGTGCTAATGAAGGAAGAGAAATAAAAATATGAAGAATCTTGGTAAATGATGCTAAATTGTTTTCCAAAACAATAGTATTAATTTACAGTCCCACAATCATGGTATGATATTGCCCATTTTATCATACTTTTACCAACTTGGGATCTTTAATTAAAAGTAAAACTAATTGATAAGACATGCACATACTTCTTTGTTTAAATTCAAAATCTTAGTATTTGGAGGATTAAACGCTTTCACATATTCATATATATGTTTTCTATTTACTGTGTCAAGCTTATTAATAGTTAAATGAAACCTTTATTTACACAGTTATGTCTCAGATGTGATTTGGGTACCACTGTACGACTTTGGAAATGTGTATCGACCGCTGACAAACCTCTACAGGGACAACATTCTTCAGGAGAACTAAGGAATTCTGAGTTAGGAGAGCCAGGGTTCAACTGGACTGTTTTTCAGCCTTCGTTCCCCACTTTTATCTTAGGGATCTGAATTAGTTATCTGTTGAATTCTCTTTCACTTGCCGCATCATCATCCTCCGGTAGTCTCCGTCTTTGTCATCATCATTATTCTCATACTTCTCTTTTCTCTTCATCATGAGAATGATGAGCTCATTTTTCTCCTGTTGTCTTTCTTCTCAACCTCATCCCTGTTGTCATCAAAACTGTCATCACTCCTCTGTCATCATTTTCCTCTTCAGGAGATCTTCACACATCGGTTTTGCTTTTTATTTATTTTTTGATATCATAACCTGTATGATGAGAATGATGTGCGTTCCTTAAAGATAGGAGTATTTCCAAAATTTATGGTTCCTCCATTAACTGGTATATCTAGGACATGTGATGGGGCAAAGCAGATACAGAAGATGTAAAGAGATTTAACACGTTCTATGCTCTGAACCAATAGGGTGCATAATGACAAAGTGCCTTGTAAGCTCCTGTAACAATAGAACAGTAGCACACAGGAGCATCCTTCCATAGTCCTCCTTAATCTGTGTATATCCCCAGTTTAAAGAAATTTACATCACATTTTAAAACCATTGCTTTCTAAACCCTGTGCTAGAAGAAGTGGATTGCAGTCAGTCTAAGGAATGCTATTTTCTTCTTTTGTTGTTTTTATATTTCTCAAGGTTAACCTTTTGAATCTCTAATTTCCTCTGGCCATTGTATCAGGATTTTGCTTTAAAATTCATCACAAATGTTCTCAACGTTGTTACGTCAGTTTCCACGTTTGGTGCTTAGCAGCTGGAAATATCTCCTGTTGCAAAGAACCCACTCAATAATGGACTGAAACCACTTGCCACATATTTGCAACAGTTACATTTTGTCTGGCTAAAAGCTTTGATAATTTGGTATAGATTTCTTGCCTTTTCCAGATGTTGGTACTTGATTTGTGAAGTTTGAAGCGGTTTTGAAGTTTCCATTTAATACACGTTCAAAAAATGAACTTGATCTTTTCTGTAAACAAAGTCAACTTGATAGGCTATTTTTTCTGTTCGTTTGTTTTCAGATAAAATCAAGTCAATGCAAACTGGTTCAACCTTAATTGCGAAAGACATCACCGTATTCTTTTTCTTTGCTAGAAAATGAAGTAACCGGTCAGGTACTGCTCATTTAGGAGATAAAGACTTGTAAGTCCATCCGCAAGATGACTTGATTTTCATTAGGAGGTCTTATGAAAGTGTACTTGAAGGTTGAAACCAGCACCACAAGTCCTGAGAAGTGTAGATTTCCTTAGTCTTTAAAGCCCATGGCTTGGTTGTTTGATTTGTTGAAGTCTCATTTTCCTATCCGCTGTAACACATAGGGGACTAACGTTATACGAGTTTCTTTTTGTACTTCTCTACGCACGTCTGACTTTCTATAAAATCCCTTCTTTTTCAATTATTTTATTTTTGTATTAATCATTGCAACAACTCTGTAAGTGCAACGGCAACTTGTAACTAAATGTGTTTTTGAATGTTTACTTAATGTTTTGGCAGTGATCTTAGAGTGTCTATATGTTAATTATATATTATATTTTTTGATTATAGCCAGAACAGTGCTTTCCAAAATGTCATTGAGTGGATTCTCACTGTACTTAAAGGAGAAGAAAGACTGAACCTCAATGATCTAAACACTCATCCTAAAGTGTTGCAAAAAAGAACTGCAAAATTAACCATAAAATGCTAGAAGTAAAGAAATAGTAGAGAGAGGAGCAGAGATCTATAAGATAGAAAACATACATACTGTAGATATGGTCAACAAGAACAAAAGTTGTTTCTTTGAAAAGACTAATGAAACTGATAAATCATAGCAAAACAAGAGAAAAAAATAAATGGTATTACCAGTAATTTCTATCCAATATTGAAGAAAGGAAGAATATCAATTTTATACAATTTATTTCCAAAAATTGAAAGAGGACGTATTTATCTATAACATTTATATACAGTTTTCTAAGTTTTTTGTTTTGTATGTATACATACATTTTAAAACAATCATCTTTTTAAAACATGATTTTAGAAATCCTAAATATATGTGTGAATACTGGATATATATGAATATATAACATATATGACACATATAATAATGTATATTACATATTCATAGGTATGAATACTGGTTATGATGTATTGTCACATATATATTTATATATTTGTATAAATATATATTTTGAAATATGTGACAATACATCAAGATCAAATTGGATTTATTATAGAACTGCAAAGTTCTTTATCATTCAAAATCGATTTTGTAATTTACCATGAGTAGAATCAAGGAAGAAAATAGTACGATCATCTCAATAGATACAGGAAATGTGTTATAGAAAGGTTAGCATTTTTAAATGATTTTTGTCATTAAAAAATGCGTTTTTTTGTTTTTTTTTTAAAGTGTTTTCAGTGACTCAGGGCCATGTGCTTTATTGAAGTTATATAATAGCCATAACCTTACACATCCTGCAGGGATTCATTGTAACAATAACTGTAACATAACTACATCATGCATGATCTATTCAAAGGCACTGTTGTACCAATTTGCAGCAATTCTAAAAGAAATTTGCAGTTGGTCATATTGATAATTCATTCACTAGAAAGCTTGAATCAATAGTCTCAGTCTAATTCTAATGTGCACAATAATCCATTTACCCACACTTTTGACTTAAATAGCTAAAGACAGGTTAGAACAAAAATAATTTGAAAATGGATATATTCCACCATTCAGTGCATTTGATGAATGACAGCCTACCTCTCAATGACTATTGGACTTATTAAAATTCTATTTAATCTACAGAATTATAGTGGCCTCAACCATACAGCCCTATAATACCTTCAGCCACAACTATCACCTCCTACATAGTAATTCTCAAAAGATTTTTTTCATTTGAAAAAAGTTTCACATACTAGTACTAGAAAGGAATTCCCTTAATCTTATAAAGGTATTTTTTAAAAACTGTAGTAAAAATCAATTTGCTTAAATGACAAATATTATTTAAATGACAAAATGTTGAGAGTCTCTTTCTGAGATTGGAAATAAGCAAAGATGCTCACTCTTACCACTTCTAGTAAACATTGCATTAGAGGTTCTAGCCTCTGTAGTAAGAAAAGAAAATAAAAGATGTAGTATATTTGGAAAGGAAGTAAATATTGGCAGATGATATAAATGTATACCTATAAAAAATATAATAAGACCTATAGTAAAATTATTAGAGTTAACATATGTATTTAACATGTTTACTATTATGTCAATAAACAAAAATAAATAAGCAGAATAATCTTTCTGTATATGTGAAACATATATAACATGAAATTAAACATATGTGCAAAACAGCATTAAAATAGCAAGTAATTAAGAATAATTCTAATAACATGTGCACAATAGTTCTATCCAGTGACCTTTAGAATATGTTTGAGAAGGACTAACAAAGTAACTACATGTTCATATAGTAGAATAGTCAATATTGAAGATATCAGTTTTTCCCATTATCAACTACAGATTCAAAGAAGTGGAATAAAAATCCAAACAACTGTTTTTAAATGGAATTTTACACTTTGATCCTAAAATGTTTATGGAAATAAAGAAAGCCAGTAACAGCCAAGGCACTTTTGAAGAAGAGCTAACCGGGACAGCTGGTCTACTGGCCTGTGTGTGCAACCTCGCGGAGGCCGGTGGGCCTTTGCTCACCACTACGTTGATGGTAATGGTGACCCTTCCACGTTGTATGGCTCCTTTCACAAGGTTAAAGATAGCAAAACCTGACCACAGTATTAAGGTGCCTACTGAGATGATAAATGAATATATACATATTTCAAGATAAAAAACAATAAAGATGATTACTACAAAATTCCAAAGAGTTTTATCTTATACGTGAGGCTTCGGTGGTCCTGGAAATTTTTGTATTCATGGACCTGGGTGTTTATGTACAAGGGTGCTTGCTTCATTACTTAGCTGTCCATAATTTTTCTGGGTTTTATATTTCACAGTAAAAAAATCTGAACACCAGTAGGAGAGAAAAAGGAAATTAGTAATTTATGGAAATTTACTAGGATTCTGTATTAGTTCCCTTGAGCTGCTGTAACAAAGTACCACAAACTAGGTGGCTTAAAACAATAGAAATGTACTCTATCCCAGTTCTGGAGGCCGGGTAGGGCCGTGCTCCCTCTGAAGCCTCCAGAATTCAGATTCTTCCTTGCCTCTTCCAGCTCTGGCAGTGCCAGGAGTTCCTTGTTTTGTGGCAGCATCACTCTTATCTGGCTCTCTTGACATGGCTGTTTCCCCTGAGGGTCTGTGTCTCCTCTTTGTGCATGTCTCTGTCCTAATTTCCTTTTCTTATAAGGACACTAGTCATATTACAGTAGGGCCCACCCTGATACCTCATATTAGCTTGACTCCATCTGCAAAGACCAAATAAGTTCCCATTCACAGGTACTGGGGGTTAGGACTTCAACCTGTCTTTGTGAAGGACACAATTCAAACCATAACAGTCTCTATATATAGGTGTAGATTCTGTGATGAGACCGAGTCCCTGCCATTTGCTAGCAAGGTGTGTCTGAGCAAATCACTTTCAGTGTTCATCCTCTTTAGCTATAAAATGGGGATACCAACTCAGATGCTGGTGTCATATGTTTTTTTGGAAGATGTAATACTTATAAGGATCTAAGCTACTTAGAACAGTTCTTAGAACAAAGTAAGTGCTACATCAGTGCTTGCTGTTATTTTTATTCATACCTTTATTATTAACATCATCTTTATCTTTACAGTGCAGGCAGGCACTAGAGCAAACCCAGATGACGGTATGGGTACAAGGGTATTAGGAGCAGACTCCACTTTTCACCTTATTATGTTACGCAGTTTCCACTCTGGGCAGGAGTATGTGAAGATCACGCTGCATAGGGAAACGTCTTTATTCCCTAATATGGGACTAGATGTGCCATCTTCAGAATTTATGTTTGTCTTTGGGATGTGTGGGAGGTCTTTGACTGAAATGTGATTCCATCTATTTGATCCAGTTCAATGTCTACAAAGAGTGGTGGTCCATGCTTGATGCTGGAGCACTTGGCCCGAGACTAGACTTGTCGTTCTGTGGTCCATTCCCTGCTATTGCCCTTAACGTCAAGCCCATCTGTCTCCTCCCCTCAGTGTTAGCCTGACCTAGACTGAATAACCCAGATTTGGGTTATTTTAGTTTCCTGAGTCTGCCCCAACAAATTACCACAAAATCGATGGCTTAAAACAACAGAAATTTATTCTCTTAGAGTTTTGGAGTCCAGAAGTCTGAAATCAACATGTCATCAAGACTGTGCTCCCTCTGAAGTCTCTAAGGGAATTCTTCCTTGCCTCTTGAAACATTTAGTGACTCTTGGCATTTCTGGCATATGGTAGCATCACTGCAATCCCTGCCTCTGTTTTAGATCTTGGACATACATTCTGGGGAGACACAATTCAACCCACTGCATAGGAAAAGTTTCTGCTAGAGCTTTCTTTGTCCTTGGACCACCTGATGGGCAAGGTTATGCATCTCTCTGCAGGTCTGGTGGGAAATATCCTTTCTTGGAGACAGACACAGTAGCAAAGGACAAGGGTCCCCGGGATACAATCTAACTTCTATTTTGGCTTTTTCACTGAATTAAGGGAAAACTCATTTGGAGTCTATAGTTTATAAATTTTTCTCCCATGTTATAATTCCCCTTCAATAACCCTTATTCTTCATTAA
The DNA here is from genome assembly GCF_002837175.3 of Physeter macrocephalus. Classification (NCBI taxonomy): domain Eukaryota; kingdom Metazoa; phylum Chordata; class Mammalia; order Artiodactyla; family Physeteridae; genus Physeter; species Physeter macrocephalus. The sequence continues at coordinate 21,500,399 of NC_041221.1, forward strand.
AGTAAAAGAGTCCTGCATAAACTTACAGTAGGGCTATAGAGGCAAAGGTGTAAAGTCAGGTGTGGCCTCCCCAACACGTTAATTCTCTAGATTCTATCCAGGGGTCTGTGCCAGGTGTGGCCGCCGGGTGTGAAACAGTTTTGGCCTGGAGCTGGAACCCTAGGGTAGAATTGTGCACCCAGCGGGAATCAGCAGGCAGGTACAGCCTTGGAAACACACCCAAGCACACCCACTAGAGCAAGACAAACCTCAAAGGTAGGTGAGGGCTGGTGTTTGGGCTGATGAGCGCATCTGAAAATAGATGTTTCAAGGGTAGTCTTGAACTTGATCTGTCATAGGCTGCGGAGAGGGAAGGTCATGGACTTCCCAGAACATGGGAATGATACTAGGGACATAAAAAAACATCCTCAGGGGCATCACTGGGTCTATTTACTGATCACAATACTGAGGAAAAATCTCAGTATGAATCAGGATAAGTATAAATATGATCGATGAGGAGGAGGCTATTTTGTACCTTAGGAGGGATTTGTTGTAATTGTCAGAGACGTGCCCACTATTGTTTGGAGACTTTTAGTGCCTTCAAGTGTATTTTTAAAATCTGTGGTTGACAACACCAGCCTATCCCAGAGTCCAAAGGTCTCAATGCACCTTTATCTTGATCTCTAGTCCACACCTCCACTTTGAGCTCCTGGTCCACTTGCACTGCTTTTCAGGGAGCCTGGCGTTTCCTGAAAGCATTGGGGTCTTTATGTCTTCTGGGAAGCTTTGCATGCTCTTCCCCTCTGCTGATGCTGTCCTTGCCTTACCTGGTCAGTGTTTTAGACCACTCAGCGTGGGGCAGGCCACAGGCCTGGTGGGGGAAACTCCTTGGCAGTTTCAGGGTGCTGGAGACCCATCTCCCCTTAACCAGACTTGACAGTGTTAGATTCACCTCTAAACCACCCAACTCCACCCAGAGCCTACATCTACGGGGTGATAAATATAGAACGGTGCTGCACGGCTTAGCTGAATTGGCCTTTTCTATAAAAGTAATGACTTTGGTCTGCTGGGAAATATTCTGAAGGTTAATATCCCAGAGTGCAAGAGAGAAAATGAACAAAGAATTGCTTCCAGTCAGCTCAAATATGTAATGATTTTGTGATGTTTCCTAATTATATTTTTTATTGAAAAATGTGTCTAGATGTTCACAACTCCAAGAGCAGAAACACAAGAACTACATGGTCTGGAATCTTCCAGGTTGAGAATTTTGTCTTTTTTTTTCCAAATACATTTATCTCAAATTTAACTCTTTTTATGAAAATAATGGTATGTTAAAGCAGTTTATAAGAGATGTTGATTAATCATTTGAATGAATTACTTTTTGTTGAATGATTCTGAGTGAAAGGTACTCTAAATGAACAAGGATTCACATTAATATAACTTGCACATAGACATGCTACATTAATAAAGTGACAGTATTTGAAAGCAGATGAGTCAAAACAGAACAATTTACAACAGAAGGCAGTGGGGACTTCTCCTCCACCTGGATTTTGTTCCAAGAAATCAAATTCAAAATACCATGTACTTTTAAACACTGGTATTACATGACATTTTTGACTGCAGTGAATTCACTTTGAACAGACTTCCTAGCTGAGATAAGTGGCTAAAAATGATTTTCTTTTTAACCATCTTGACCTAGTTGTGCTCAGCTGCACTTTCCAGAAAAAAAGTAGAAAAGAAGTAAAACAAAAAAGGCCGTATAAACCTTAGAAAAAGAATTTGAGCAAATAATGACCTCCCAAAGCAAAATTCAGTACCCTATTTTGTTGTTTCACAACTGTCAACTCTTTTGAATTATGACTATTATTATTATATAAAATTAATGCATTATAAAATTATTCTTTTAATTCTTAAAATATCATTATTAAATTATTAGAATTATTATTTTAGTTATTAAAATTATTATTTCAAACTTTGGAAATGGAGGTGTGCAAAAGTATTTTTCCAAGGAAGCTCTATTTACTGCTCAATTATCAGAGAATTTTGTGTTCAGATTGAGGAAGTGCTGCCAACTGGACTTTTATGAGGTCCCCACTTTTTTTTGTTGTTTTAATGTTAGCAAAGTTCTGGCACATACATAGTGGGTATTCAGCAAATGTAAGTTTTTGTGGAAAACATGGAATAAAGGGTACATAATAAACCCTTAACAAATAATGAACACATTTATAATCCATTCAACAATACGGTATCATGGGGTGGATGGTGGAAAACAGGCAAGTGCTAATTAAGGTTAGTGACATTCACAGTTCTGAGAAGTGCTTAAATGGAAACAATGCGTAAGATACTTTCTACTGGTCACCTTGTTATAGGGAGTTTTCCTCCCCAAATATCATCAGGGCTGTTATTGTGGTGATTATTTTAAATGTAATGCATGCATATGGTAAGTAATTAAAGTAAAACCTATCAACATACAGTGAAACATAATAAAAAATTGAGCCTCCCTCATTATTATAAAGTTACCTGGTATTTCATTGAATAAACATAATCTGCTGACCTAGGTAGTATTGATTCCAGGGTTTCACCACTCTGAACAATGCCCCAGTGCCCACAACACCTTGGGCATTCATCCTTCCCCATATGTGGATGTCTGAAGGAAACCTCCTGTCAGAGACTCCCTAAACCAAAGGGCACGAGCTTTTTAAATTTTGGTAATACTGCATGTTACTCTTCAAAGAAGTGATGCTAAAGAATGTTTCAACCAGCAACATAGAAGAATCAATTTCTCCACACTTTTGCAGACACTTAACAAACAAAATTTTTTTCATGATCTAATATTGAAAATGATACCATCTAGTTTTTATTGTACTTTTTAAATAAGGAAAATAGTTTCTTTTTATATATTTTAAATTATTTCTTCACATTTATTGCCCACTTTTACATTGTTTTTTCCCCTTTGTTCTGCTGATTTGTGAGAGTTGTTTATATTTTTTAAATATTTGCTCTTTATCTGTGATATGTGTTATAAATATTTTCCTAATTTACTGTGTTGTTTTCACTTTATTTCTGGTATTTATTTTGCCATGCGGTAAATTTTAATTTTTTATGTAGTCAAATCTAACATTTATTTGTGTGATTTGTGTTTTGGATTGTGCTTAAAATGTCTCTTTGTATTCTGAGATAATTAGTAAAATTTCTGTATTCTCTTTCAGTATTTTACAACTTAATTTTAAAAACTTAATTCTTACTTTCACCTGGAGTTTGTTTTTTGTTTTGTTTTGTTTGTTTTTTGTCTGCACCCTGCAGCATGCAGGATCTTAATTCCCTAACCAGGGATAGAACCCGAGCCCCATGCAGTGAAAGTGCAGAGTCTTAACCACTGGACTACCAGGGAAGTCCCTGGAGTTTATTTGATGTAAGTGTTGAAGTAGGAATCCTAGTTTATAATTTTTCTCAGATACTAATTAGACACCTCACATACATACACACATGTATATTTGTACTGTGTTGGGCAAAAAGTGCCTTCGGTTTTTAAGTAAAAATAAAAGACACATATTTCATTGTCACCAAGAATTTAGTTGATCAACATATTCACCCTTTTGTTCCATTACCTTCTACCTTCTGCCATTTTTCAGGCAACTTCATAATTCCATCTCCTAAAACATTTTATCTTTTTGAGCAAAGAACTATTCCATGTGCCTTTTACAGTCTTTCAGGGAATTGAAATTTTTTCCATTAAAAGAATTTTGTAAAGACCTAACTAAGTGGAAATCTGAAGGTGCAATATCTGGTGAATACAGTGGATGAATCAGAACTTCCCAGCCAAGCTGTAACAGTTTTTGCCTAGTCATCAAAGAAACATGCAGTCTTGTGTTATCCTAATGGAAGATTATGCATTTCCTGTTGACTCATTCTGGACACTTTTCATTGAGTGCTGCTTTTAGTTGGTCTAATTGGGATCAGTACTTGTTGGAATTAATAGTTTGGTTTACCGGAAGAAGCTCATAATAGAGGGCTCCCTTCCAATGCCAGCATATACACAACATCACCTTCTTTGTATGAAGAACAGCCTTTGGTGTGGTTGGTGCTGGTGGTTCATTTTGCTTGCCCCAGGATCTATTCCATTCCACATTATTGTAAACTATCCACTTTTCGTCACCTGTCACAATTCGTTTTAAAAATGGAACGTTTTCATTACGTTTAAGAAGAGAATCACATGTGGAAATACGGTCAAGAAGGTTTTTTTTGCTTAACTTATGTGGAACCCAAACATCAAAGTGATGAACATAACCAAGCTGGTACAAATGATTTTCAATGCTTGATTTGGATATTTTGAGTATGTTGGCTCTCTCTCGTGTGGTATAACGTTGATTGTTCTCAATTAATGTCTCAATTTGATCGCTATCAACTTCAACTGATCTACCCAACCATGCAGCATTGTCCACTGAGAAATCTCCAGTACAAAACTTCACAAACCACTTTTGACACATTCAGTAAGTCACGGCATCTTCTTCATACACTGCACAAATCTTTTTTAGCTTTTCAGTTGCATTTTATCCTTCTTGAAATAATGAAGCACAATATGCCGAAAATGTTGCTTTTTCTCTTCCATCTTCAATATTAAAATGGCTACACAAAAATTCACCAATGTTGAGGTGGGAGGTGGAGGTGGAGGACAGACCAACCAAATCCTTTCACTCCTGGAAATTTGAAACATGCACCTGTTTGCAGGCAAAGGATGTGACTATTTGATTCCTCAAGCATGCTTTCTACTCACTCCTTGAATATTAGATGATGTTGAATTTGATATTTTTATTTAATGTGTCTATGTGAAGCCCTTGACCGACTGGTTTATGATTACTTTCTTCTCCAAGATTTAATTTTTAAGAAAAACTCTTATGGACATGATAATGTACTTCACCGAAGTGGACTCGCCTTCAATGTGTTCAAATCCATTAAATGGAACAAATTGAGGGTGAATTTTGGAACAGAGATGGGCATTTTTCTTTTTTTTTTTTTTTTTTTGCGGTACGCGGGCCTCTCACTGCTGTGGCCTCTCCCGTTGCAGAGCACAGGCTCCGGACGCGCAGGCTCAGAGGCCATGGCTCACAGACCCAGCCGCTCCGCGGCATGTGGGATCTTCCCCGACCGGGACATGAACCCGTGTCCCCTGCAGTGGCAGGCGGACTCTCAACCACTGCGCCACCAGGGAAGCCCTTAGAGATGGGCATTTTTAAAAACAGCTGATTTCTACCCATATTGCTTGAGTGTTGGGAAATCAAGTTAGACCTCATGTCAAAATCTACATACATACTTACAAACTATATCGTTCATCTTTGATTATACAACTATTCAACGGAGGTTGGTATAAAACTCATAAAACCTATAAGGCTGGTTCACAGGCACCAAGCTTTTCTTCATGGAGGAAAATTGATATTCAAAAGGGACAATTTGGGGATGGATTGATGCATATTTAAATAGAGATATTTTTGACATAGGCTCATTGGTTTCTTTGGCAGATTTGGGGTCCAGTGAAGCTATTAAGGACTCTGTTGGCACATTACTGCTCTGCTGAGGGCTGAAAGATGTCCTTCCAGCAGTGGAAAACATTTCCTCCCTCCCAAGTGCCCATACACTTTCAAGTAATGACTGGGGAGAACACTTGATTTATAGCTTGTGACCATAGAATATCATTTTGGAAGTAGTCAGAAAGGAAAGAAAAAGAAAAATATTCAAATGATCCACAGCATTAGAAGCTACAGCTGAGTAAATAAATTTTGAGTAGAAATTATTGGGAGATATTATTTCTTCAATTTCTCGTCAGGAAGAGCAAAAATGCAACCAGCAGCAAGCAAGAAAAAGCTACCTGCAGTCCCAACTGGGTCTTATTTTATGATAAGATTTTGAATATATGGATTGAACTTTCAAAAACTAACACACTGATGAAGATTACTTGGATTTAAAACCACTGGTGCATACCAATGAGCAGATATAATCAAAGAAGGCCATTGGCTGTCAAGGTCATAAGGATAGACAGTTGCCAAAGGAAGCCTGTCAAAACAACTCAATTCTAACCCCACAGCCAACCACCAGTGTCACCCAGGAACATCAATGCTAGCTGGCATCCCTCCTATGTCTAATCAGGTAAAATTCCATTACACAGCACTGGTGACTTGGACTCTAACGTGATTGGAATGTCCAGGTTGGTCTGACTGCCATCAGCAGGTCAACTAAGTTAACTGTTCCTAAGAAGAAACATGGGAATGGAATTTTAGCTGCTTCACTGGGGGACACCATAGGGAATGCAGACCTGATTGATGGGACCAACACATCAGTCTTTCCTTGTGACACACAAGCTCTCTCTTCTACTACCCAGGTCTTATTGCTGCTCTCTCCACTCCACTGAGGCACCTCAGCCAGGTTGTAAAGCACTAAAGTTCCAGTTCATCAATGTTTAAAAAGCATTCTGAGAGAATCAATTAGCTATATGAATTGACAATGAAGGGCTTTGTATATTTTATTATGATTTGTAAATATGTGCTATACAACCTTCATATCAGTAAAATGTATAATAAAAATACCACACACATACATATAAAAAAAGGATGGAATTTTTCCTCAAAGCCAATGCCACTGGCTTCATTGGAAAAGCTTTCTTCCCTAGCTCTCTGAATTATGCACTGGTAGGTTGTGGTTGTTTATTTCAAGATAGTTGTTTATTGTGGATTTTGAATTATTCATTCACGTGAGGTTGCCTCTCAGCAAGGCAGATACAGCTGAACTGTCTGGTGTCCCCAACAGCTCAGGAAGCGTGGACCCTCGGACACAAAGCTAGAATGCAGTTCAGAATCCAAGCAGCTCCAGGGGTCACAGAGCCGAGTCTCATCCACCTTTGATCTAACCCTCTGTTCTCATTCCTCTATGTCTGTCTTGTAAAAGAAAAATTGCACTGGATTGCACTGGATTGCAAGGGAAGACTTTATTCAAGACTATTGCAACAGAGGAGAGAGTCTATTGATATAGGGGAGAGATATTGATCTTAATTCCACTGAAACAAAAGATGGGAGAGTTTTTAAGCCCTGGGTGAGCTGGTGGAAAAGTACTGCAGGACATTATGGGGAGGACAGTCAATGTGCTTAAGATCTGAGTTCACTAAGTCCTGCACACCTAAGTTAGGCTCTCGTCCTCCCACAGAGGTTGGGAGACAGGGACAGTGTCCCCGCTCCGCCATGGTCACATTTCAAAGGTGGCTCCCAGGTCCTTGAGGAAGACAGTTTCTGTGTTGGCCATGGTCACATTTCAAAGGTGGCTCCCAGGTCCTTGAGGAAGACAGTTTCTGTGTTGTAAAACTGACAAGAGGCTGAGAGAAGGTCTATGTGTCAAAGAGGCAGAAAAAGAATTTACAGTGGTGAGTCTTCTAAAGGAAATGCTCTAAGTAAAGGGAAGCCAGCGGTCTGGAGTCAGGAAGAAACCTGTGCAGGGCCAAAATTCAGTCAAGCTGAGGGAATATTTAGGCCGTTTCAGTCAGTGTACACGTGCTTTTCCACCTGGAACTAGAGCCCAACCCCAGATCCCCATCCTAACCCCTTGTCCTCTCCCCTCTCCCCCTTCCTAGTGTTCCCTACCACACACACACATACACTCTCCCTCTTCCGGCAAACACTGTCTTAGTTCCAGCTTCTCTTCTGCAGGAAATCTTCCTGAATGCTGCTCCCACCCCCAGGCTGCACTCTTACTGTTGAAGCCACATTATAACTGCTCCCTCTGGTCTGCCCTTTCCACCAGATGCTGAAAGTCTGCAGTTCAAGACTGTGCCTTTTGTTTCTGAATCCCTGAGACCTGGCCTGGTACTTGGACACATAGTAGGAATCCAATCGGTGTTTACTGATTGGTAAACTAGTGGTTAAATGCTAGTTTTATTCAACAGTCTCAAGGAAACATTTTAATATGTCAAGTTTTCCAGGAGCAGAAACGGATTCACATGTAAGTATCTGCAGAGAATGCCTTTTGTGAGACTTTACCTTAGGCTTACATAAAGCAGAGAGCCTTCAGGCCATATGGTGATCATATGGGGCTCCTCCACAGTTTAGAAACCTTTCCTAAAATAGGTTGTATTTGTCCATCACATTACAATTATATAACCCTTCTGCGTCACTTCATTTGATTTTTACAACTCGCCTAAGTAGTAAAAGACGTTTTATCCCTGTTGAAGGACGGACTGTCAGCAAGTTACAAAGCCGGATGCTGACCCCAGGTCCAGAGTTCTTTCATCACCCCACTCCTACCCTGTTCCCCACTGCCTACCTCCAGCCCTCACTCCTGCCCCCCTCCACTTCTTCAAACAAAAGCTCCTGTCTTTCCACCTGCTGCAAACACATCAATTCTTAGAGAATCTCATGAACTCTAATTCTGAATTTCTTCTGACATAATGACCTTTATTTTTTAACATTTCAAGGATTGAAGGACCTGGAAACAAATTAAAATGAGCTGTTTCCGAGGGGAAAGCAAATTTTAAGTTGTTCTTCCCACTTTCCAAACTGATAAGGCCTGCGGCAGCAGTCTCTAATTCACACTTAGACCAGGTAAATTAGACTCCCCATGTACTATTTGTTACCTAAGGGTAGATTTTTGAATAAATCATTTATTTCTAAAGGCACATTGGCTCTCACTCTCCTATCAATCCAATCCTCATCTGGTTACCTCTCTCTGGAGTCTTTCTATTTTTTTCCCCCCATTTTACTTTACCAGGAAAGTGGGGAATTTCTTTTTTTTTTTTATTGGAGGATAATTGCTTTACAATGTTGTGTTAGTTTCTGCTTTATAACAGAGTGAATCAGCTATACGTATACATATATCCCCATATCTCCTCCCTCTTGAGCCTCCTTCCCACCCTCCCTATCCCACCCCTCTAGGAGGTCACAAAGCACAGAGCTGATCTCCCTGTGCTATGCGGCTGCTTCCCACTAGCTATCTATTTTACATTTGGTAGTGTATGTATGTCAGTGTTACTCTCTCACTTCGTCCCAGCTTCCCCTTCCCTCTCCCTGTGTCCTCAGGTCCATTCTCTACATTGAAGCAGAGAATTTCTGCCAATGAGAGGAAGTATGGGTAGCTGAAATATCTCCTCCTTATCTTAAAATAATAAGCATATAATAATAAAGGTAACATGATGATCATCCAAAATCATCTTTGCTGGAAAATATGAGGATGAGTAGAGTAGAAATAAAAGATCTGAACAGTAGATAAGGATTTCTAGAAATGACATCCCTATTACATATTGACATTCGTAAAGCTTCAAGTAGCTTTCCTCAAAGAAATCGGTAAGATATTTAGGGTCATAGTAATAAAGTCGTTGCTTTTTTTTCTTGGTATAAGAAGATAGGCTGGTACTTCACATCTTAATTGTGTCACTGAGTGAATGTTTATTGATGGAAGAAAGGAAGGAAGGAATAAGTAAAAGAATGAATGAAGTGAGCTCATAGCAGGTTGGATGAGGCTCCGAGTCACTGCCAGCATCCCCTCCATGCCCATCTTCCTCGTTCCATGGCCCCGAGGCTGCTCTCTCTGACCCTTGGTCCAGAACAGCCAGCTCTGCTCCTCTGGATTGGACAAGAAAAGCAGGGTAGAGGACTCTAACGTGCGCCCCCAGCCCGTTTAGCATGGATTTAGATTCTTTCTTCAGGTCACTATTTATCACTTTGCAAAGCTGAGAGGCACTGAATTCCAAGGGTTAAGGCACTGACCTTGGCTTATTCAATGGGAGCCCAGGATGACCTGGGCAGTGACAGAGGGTACAGACCAGGAACAAAACCCAAGCCCACCTTCCTGAATGACCAAGGTCTGGCTGAGTGGCTGAGACAGTATGTACAGTTACAGCCAAAGCAAGAGGCTCCAGGTACAGTGCAACTGAGGTTCCAGGGATATCATCCATCACGAGCTCGCTACGTGCCACCGCCCAGGGCAGTGATCCAATTACGGTCTCTACTGTGCGTGTAAGATTTAAGATTGATTAATAGCAGGTTCAGGCCTGTGTGGCAGATCTGAGTCTGGAAATGTGGTCTATCTGTCTCAGAGCCTGAAACACAAACCAATCAGTTCCGGCATTGACAACATTTCCCTTCCTTTAGGATAAAGTTCTGATGGTTTCTGGGGGCCACTCATGGAGGATTCCTTCCTGCCTTTCTCTCCAGTAAACAGGCTGAGATGAGAGGTGACTTGAAGTTACACTGAACTACACGATGAACCTCACAGAATCAACAGAGCCGACACCACCCTCCAAGCACCAAGGACCCAAAGATTGAAGGAAGAGGAGCCAGGGGAGGGTTTATCTCACTTTCTGAGTGTGAAAGAGAAACTATATGGTTTTTAAGGGTGTGCTTGAAAGCACTTGTAGAGTGATTTTTCTAAAAGAAACCAAAATAACCTACTTTCCAAGAAGCTATTTGCTAATTAAGGAGATATGAAGTACCTGCCACACTCATTTTAATAGACCTACCATCTGCTTCCTCTCAAATAATACCAACAGGTACAGAAGTATCACTGCATTTTAGAGCCAGAAGTGTTATTATACAAAGTTCCATAAGTACCTTAGGTTTGGGCCATGAACAGACTTCAAGGATCCATCAACATCTGGAAAATATATGTACTTTGGTGGGGTTTTTATGTGCATTTTTTTCTAGGGAGACAGACCATGGATGTCACTATTTCAGAGTCTGTGTCAAAAGTGTTTCAACCACAAGTCCAAAGTGACACAAAATAAACAGACAGTAAACAGCTACGTGGGGCAGGATGAACCTCTACCTACAGCCAAAAGTCAGGCAAGAGTTTCAAAGGGAGCTGAAGTCATTGGTGACAGTTTGGTGAGGAAAGAGGATGTATGCTCAGCCTTGAAGTATCTCCACAGAGATTACATGTTACACACACAAAAGAAAAAGTGGTCGTTGCAGTGGAGGAACCCAGGGGACACTCTTCAACCAAGTCATCGAAGTGGACATCACCACCAACAAGACACTTTGGCCTCAGCCTCCAGAGAGAGGCACCAAGAGAGACACAACTGCGCGGTCAAGGTCTTCTGGCCCAAAATGCACAACTTAGATCTGAACGTGAGGAAACATCACACTAACCCCAAACAGCTCTATGAGTCCAAAAGGTCAGGGCCACAAAAGACAAAGAAGTAGGAGAAAATGTCCCAGAGCAAAGGAGACCAAGGAGGCATGATGAGTTAAACCAAAAGAAACATTGCTGCAATCTACATGGTTGGGACATTTAAATATGGATTGCGAGTTATACAGCACCATGGTATCAGTGTAAATTTTCTGACTTTGATAACTACATTTTGGTTTTGGAAGAGGTTGCCAACAGAAGTATTTACTTAGGCCTAAAAGGGCTCAATGTCTCCAACTGACTCTCAAAGGGTTTGTCAAATGTTAATAATTATGTATCATTATAATAATCATCTTCTTTGTTATTACATAAAAGAGAAACAAGCAGACACGGTCAGTGAAGCTAGGTGAATGGGACTCTATATCTCCTAGTACTTACTACTGTTGCAACTTTTCTGGAATTTTTTCAAATAAAAGCATTTTAAAGAAAGTTAAGCACCTTTGACCTGTTTCTTCTCCCCCACTTTAGAGTTGAGAATTTCAGTCTCAAAGCAATTTAGTTAAAAGTATCATCTGTTAGTGGGAGAAGCTGTATTAAAACCTGAATTTCCTGACTCTTGCAAAACTGGTCTTCCCACCTTCCCAGACAGTCTGAAAACTCACCTATATTTATTTTTTACATTTATTTTATGCAACTGAGGTCACATTGTTGATGGCTGGTGCTGATTTTTAACTCTCTTTTTTTTTAAATTTTTTTTATCAAGTAGAACTTTGTTCTTTTTCAGAGAATCAGGTAAAACCTATTCTTACCTTCTTGCTGAAATAATTAGGAGATACCAAGCGCATTCTATTTTACCCGTTTCCAACTTCTGCCAAATGAAAGTTATCACTTCATCTCAGAGCTCGCGACAATAAGAATAACTTTGTTCACGTTTGCCTCACGGCATCCTGACAGTGTTCCCAGGAGTGAGTTCAAGTGTGTTCTGAGACTCAGAACATTTCATTTGATAAGCTCTGCCCAAAGCTTCTCTCTTCTCTTAGGAGGGACAAAAGGGGCCATGGGTTTCCAGAGAGACTGTTCATTGATTCAGGTATATTTTTGAAAGAGTTTCCAACAGGAAAGCTAAATCCACGCTTTTAAGGGTATCTAAGCTACTCAAATAAGCCTTAATGACAAATTCCACAGTAATGCCTGCCCAAGTGGAGTCAGGTACAGTATCAAGGATGTGTCATGTTTATTATTCCTTTACATTGGATTTGTAATACGGTGTTCAGGGAACATTCTCTCTACAGCCAGAAATTGTCTGTGTTTCAGAAGGCCAGTCACTAGCTCGGTGACCTTGAGCAACTCACCTAAACTAATTTTATCTCTAGTTCTCTACCTATGAAGTGGAGACGGTAATATCTGCATTCTTTATTTATACTTTCTAAAGTCAGCAACTGACATTTAGTGGTCTTATGTATGTATTTATTTAAATCCTACCTTGTTTCAACATAAGATCATGATACAACAGATTAAAACAATCAAATGAAGAAACTGGGTTTCAGGAGAAGCAAGGCAAAGAGAATAAGGTTCCACCTTCAGCAGTAGATGCTTGCAGGGCCCAGCACAGAGCTGCAGAACTTCTGTGCTGTCTAGCATCCATGACGTAAAAAATTGTACACTTGTAATTGAATGTAGAATGGGAGTTTTCTTGCTGTCCTGAACTATGGTCGAAGTTTCGTAGCTGAAAATAGTGAGTGATGCTACCCCATATTCTAAAGACAGGCATGGGCACTTCCTCAAAAGAATGGTCCAGAGAGATGGCCAGCCTGTTCTCATGACCTCCATCCTCAATAGCCATCTAAGAGAAGACCAAGCCTAAGAGGAAGGAATTCTTCCGAAGTTGTAGAGAAGCAGCATCATTTTCCTCATCTGCCAATGCAGCCCCTCCAGCCAAGAGAGAAATGGGAGGGGTGCTTACAAAAAGGGAGGAAGGTATCTCAATCTGACTGGATGCTGGCTGAGCCACGGATTCTCAGAAGCCACCTATTCAAATGTAGAGTGAGGAAACAAGTGAAGAGCAGAACTTGTGTCCACTCCCCATGTTTGGGGGCAAAGAGCAGTGCCTGACCCTCACCTGGATGAGTCTGAAGACGGGAAGCTGGCTGGCACAGCCATGATGGAGGGACCAGGGGGGAGGGCTACAGCAGGATCCACCTTTGTTTATGCCCCGGGAAGGTAGGCAGATGGGGCACAGTAAAAGGACCCCACCCTAGGTCCTGGGTCGTGGTACGCTCAGCAGGCAGGTGTTGTGGAGGAGACATCGCCTGAGTCAGATGCCTATACAGGGCTGCGATTCCCCAGAGAAGTCTCCACAGAACCACACAAGCTCCCAGAGAGAAAGAGTCCATTTTGGAGCCAAGAGAACATTTTTTTTTAATAGCCCCAGCTGAATCTAAATAATTATTTTCTCCAGTCCTTTCTCCCCTTATTCCAGACCCCAAAGGTGGGAACCAGTGGGGAAGGAGATGGAGCAAGGAAAATTCTAGAAAGAATGAACACCTTCCCTTCTCCTGGTGTAGAGAATGCCCCACTTCACCCCACCCTCATGCTAAACTGGTGAATGAGAAACTCAGATTTTGCTTAGATTTTATCAACTATGTGATGTCTAACAAGACTGCTCTAACACCTGAGGTGCATCAGAAATCTTTGGAAGGAACCCCAGTCATGTTCATGAGAGTGCAAGAGGGCTGACCCAGCCAATTTGGAGACACAGTCAGGAAAAATGTATTTCTTTCCAGGATTGCAGTCTAAGGAGTTCCATAAAGCAGTGACTTAGATTTGTCAGGTCCACCTGGTGTTAATGACCCAGTTTCTCAGAACGGAGCTTTCCCGTTCTGACTCCAAGAGAAATGTTCCCATTTCATGCCAAGAGGAGTGGTAGCAATCCTGCTTCATAGCTTTGTGTTCCATCCAGGCCTAGGAAAGAAATTGCCAGGAAATTCCTGTGACCACACTTGCATATTTTCAGTTGATCATGTATCAAGAGCCAGTTATTATTTCATAATACACTTGGAAAACTCCAAATTATCTTGGTTTTCTTTTCTCCCATACAAAATAAACACATAAAATTCCCATTTTTATGGAATAAAACCTTCCATCTTTTAGGAAGTCATAGTAGAGTCATTGCCTCCAGGAGATGTTTTATATTCTTTATCACTAATTATCACAACAAATCATCTAGAAAGGCTCAGAGAGGTTGTGTGACTTGTCCTAAATCACACAATGAGAAGCTGGTGGGTTGGAACCCAGATTTCCATTATTCCAAAACACAAGTTCTTTCCAGTTGTTTTACTGTCCTCTCTTATTCATTCTCTCATTCACTTATTCCTTCATCCTCTTGTGCCATCATGCTCAGTGCTAGGGAAGATGGAAGAGGAAAATGAGATTAGGACACCAGCTCTAGTTCTCAGGTATTCTCACCTCCTTGGTGCAACTGTGAGGTAAGAATCTCATGGAAAGAAGCTGGGGACTGAATGCAAATGAAAGTGTACAGTCCATCCTTGGTGTAAATCTTTAGGAACGAAAAACAGGGGAGCAAGAAGTTGGCAGATGAAGAGCTTGTAGACAACAGCGTTTTAACAGCCCTTGACTTTGAGACCCTGCCTTCTTCCAACCCGAGGGAAAACCCAGCACTTGTCAGGGTAGGTTCTGCAAGGATGCTGTTACCACTGGGGTCAGTTACTCTGGTACCAGTGTGGCGAGCTACTGAGCAGGTGCTCTGGGGTTGGGTGGTGATTGCTGGAAAGAAGTCTTTAATTTGGAATTTTAGAAAGGCAGTGAATAATCTGTTGAGTGATTTTAACCCAGTGCTGAATGTATCAAACCAAACTCTTGAATGATAAATGTGGTATGAAGAATTATCACCTCCACTGAAGACAGCTGCATGCCAGTACTGTCAGCTCAAAAAGGTTAAAACAAAAGCAGGAAACAAAACCCAACTCAAGTTCCAGATTGCAACCTTATCCTGTAACACATACTTTTTCTCTTGCTATATTTTATGTTGTAATTTATGTTCTCTTTGCCTACATTCCTTCCCAAATAAAACATAAGCTCTATAAGGAAGAAACTGTCTTCGTATTTGTACATCACACAAAGCTAAAGACAGTAAATACTGAATTGATAAAGGCATTGTTAGCTGCAAAGGGACAACGGATTACAGGAATTTACAAGCCAGAGGGGAACTAGCTTTTGGAAAGAGTTGACTTTGCACAAATCTAGACTTACCTATGTTTTTTATGGAATAACTGAAACTACTTGAAAGTACTCTGGAAAATACTGGAGAAATACATAAACCACTAGAACTCATTTTTATATACTTTTCTCTTCAAGCTAACTGCCCTTATGAAGTAAAGACGGTTTTGTTGATGCTATTTTAGGAGTCAGAAAAGAATGTTTTTGTAGTTCTTTAAAATTACTCTTAATGTACAAGTTTTGGAAAATACACATTTGAGCTGAGAGATCAGAAAAAAAACCCAATATTCTTTTGCTGCCATATGTAATAACATTATTTTATCCAACATTAAATCTATCCTGTGCATCTCTGTCTGCTGAATTTTTTGTTTCCAGTTGTGGCTTTTGTGATGGACAGCATTGTGAGCTGGATTTGAATGTTGTAAGCAGGCAATCTTCCCTCCCCTTCACCATATTTCCCTCGGCAGCTCCATTCATGCTCTTCCCTGCTCTCTCTGTATTCCAGGTCTCCACCCCTGGTCTGCCTGCCTTAGCTCAGCTGGTTCCTGACCTTGTTCAGTCAATGGCAGGAGATGAGAGGGTGGGAAGAAAACAGCCGGGATATTTTTCCCTCACTGTCTCAGCCAGCTCCCACCAGACGTCCCTGGCCTCATATCAGGTCACCTCTTCCTCTGGTCTGCCCGCTACTTGCTTTTGCCAAGTTTCCCCACAGTCTCCTGCTGGTTTCTCAACTTCTAGTTACCAAATTACCAATCCCCTGAATAAATTCCTTCTGTTGTACATATTTAGAGTGGTTCCCCTTTTCCTGGTTGGACCCTGACAAATGCAGCAACCATAATTCTCAAAGGGAAATAAAAAAGAAAGAGGTTGGCAACAGGTCCTAATAAATGTGCCTTTAAGTGAGGGGCTCCTAGGACACCTCACTATCTCACTAATGTGGTGGGACAGTTTTACAACTGACTTCTCAAAACTGAGAGTCCATATCAGGATGGCACAGTAAGGAAGTCAACATTCATGCCACCAGAAGTTGATAGGTGGTTTCACAGATGGAGAGATATACCATGTTCTTGGATTGGAAGAATCAACATTGTGAAAATTACTCTACTAACCAAAGCGATCTACAGATTCAATGCAATCCCTATCAAACTACCAATGGCATTTTTCACAGAACTAGAACAAAAAATTGCACAATTTGAATGGAAACATGAAAGACACTGGATAGCCAAAGCAATCTTGAGAAAGAAAAATGGAGCTGGAGGAATCAGGCTCCTGGACTTCAGACTATACTACAAAGTTATAGTAATCAAGACAGTATGGTACTGGCACAAAAACAGAAATATAGATCAATGGAACAGGATAGAAGGCCCTGAGATAAACCCACGCACCGATGGTCAACTAATCTATGACAAAGGAGGCAAGAATATACAATGGAGAAAAGACAGCCTCTTCAATAAGTGGTGCTGGGAAAACTGGACAGGTACATGTAAAAGTATGAAATTAGAACACTCCCTAACACCATACACAAAAATAAACTCAAAATGG
>NC_041221.1:21517306-21532488 GCF_002837175.3 Physeter macrocephalus
GAATGGGAGAAAATATTTGCAAATGAAGCAATTGACAAAGGATTGATCTCCAAAATTTACAAGCAGCTCATGCAGCTCAATATCGAAAAAACAAACAACCCAATCCACAAATGGGCAGAAGGCCTAAGCAGACATTTCTCCAAAGATGATATACAGATTGCCCACAAACACATGAAAGGATGCTCAACATCATTAATCATTAGAGAAATGCAAATCAAAACTACCATGAGGTATCACCTCACACCAGTCAGAATGGCCATCATCAAAAAATCTACAAACAATAAATGCTGGAGAGGGTGTGGAGAAAAGGGAACCCTCTTGCACTGTTGGTGGGAATGTAAATTGATACAGCCACTAAGGAGAACAGTATGGAGGTTCCTTAAAAAACTAAAAATAGAACTACCATATGACCCAGCAATCCCACTACTGGGTGTATATCCTGAGAAAATCATAATTCAAAAAGAGTCATGTACCACAATGTTCATTGCAGCTCTATTTGCAATAGCCAGGACATGGAAGCAACCTAAGTGTCCATTGACAGATGAATGGATAAGGAAGATTTGGCATATATATACAATGGAATATTACTCAGTCATAAGAAGAAACGAAATTGAGTTATTTATAGTGAGGTGGATGGACCTAGAGACTGTCATACAGAGTGAAGTAAGTCAGAAAGAGAAAAACAAATACTGTATGCTAACACATATATATGGAATCAAAAAAAATGGTTCTAAAGAACCTAGGGGCAGGACAGGAATAAAGATGCAGTTGTAGAGAATGGACTTGAGGACATGGGGATGGGGAAGAGTAAGCTGGGACGAACTGAGAGAGTGCCGTGGACATATATATACTACCAGATGTAAAATAGATAGCTAGTGGGAAGCAGCCACATAGCACAGGGAGATCAGCTCAGTGCTTTGTGACCACCTAGACGGGTGGGATATGGAGGGTGGGAGGGAGACGCAAGAGGGAGGAGATATGGGGATATATGCGTATGTATAGCTGATTCACTTTGTTATACAGCAGAAACTAACACACCATTTTAAAGCAATTATACTCCAATAAAGATGTTAAAAAAAAAATAAAATAAGTTGATAAGTGGTTTCTATGGACTATGCCACTTCCATAACACTAGCAATCTGTGATGTTACACATCCAGAACTCAATTTTATGATAAGGTTCAGAGAGATAAAATAATGTTTCCAAGCTCACACAGATAATAAATAACACTGTAAATGACATCAAAATAAGGATGCTTGTTGTTGATTAGAAATTGAAGGTATCAGTTAAATTTAGATAAGTAGACAGATACTGGTTTTTTCCAAGAAGAGTCTATGATGGTGAATGCTTGGAAAGATCTTTTTTGGGTTTCTCCTAGACGTGAGAAATAGCAAAGCATTTATATAAAATATGGTGCTTCCTAGTCCTTGTTTATCAGCAATTCAGTGCTTCCCAAAATTACTTTTACCAAAATTATTCCCCATCTTTACAAGTATATTTGACCTTAACAACAACAGCTGAGGTTTGCCTGAAACTCTTCTAAGCACTTACATTAACTTGTTTCATCCCCAAAACAACCCTCTAATACGGGAGGAATCATCTCTCCCATCTGAAAGATGAAGAAACAGCCTAGAGAAACTAAGAAACTTTTCCAAGGTCACAGGAAGAATGAGTGGTCCTGCAGGCCACAGAGCACAAGGTTTGATATTTTTAGTAACAATGAAAATGTTTCATGACCCATGTATTGGGAGAAAGAGAAGGAAATGTTTCAAGGAAAATAAAAGGAAATGAGAGGAAAGGGAAATAACAATTGAGTCCCGAGTTTGGTCATGTGTCATCTCTCACTTTCTCTCAGTTAACATTCACAGCCTCCCTTGACATAAGTGCCATTCATACTGTAGAGATGAGCACACAGGTTCAGAGAGATTGATTCTCCTGCCCAAAGTCACACAGGTACTGTGTGACTGAGCCAGATGTTCCCCTGCATTTTCACTCCTCATCTGAATGGTTGGTATCGTGGCTTTCTGTGGGACCCTGTTGAAATTCTCACCTTCCATGGGCTATAGTCACTCTTGAATGCATTCATTCGGTGAATATATCTTGAGGGCACTGTGCTGGGTCTTGCAGTGCAGCAGTGAACAACCCAACTCAAGTCCAAGGTCTCCTTGGGATGAGCAACCTCAGATTGATGTCAATCCTGGATAACTATTGCTTTTTTTTTTTTTTGAACAAATCCACACTCTTTTTTATTTACTTTTCAATAAGTTTAAATCCTTGAAGGGTACAGCATCACATGGATTCTGTGTCCAGTGGCCTTAGCAGGAAGGTTGCTTCAGACTTTGGCATGAACCATGCCACTGTTTCCATGAGCGTGAGTTCTTTCCGCAAATTACTCTGGTTTTGTTAGATTTTCCACCGGGAGTTACTGTGTTGTCCTTTGCTTTGTACACATAAGGACATCTCTTGCCTAGATAGAATTCAGTTTCATCTCAAATATACACACCTTCAATTTTCAGGAGAGCTGTGTGCTCCCTCTGGTTCCATACCCCGCTTATAGCCAGCAGAAATGCCCTTGGACCACAGCCTTCCAGACATATTTGTTGTTTTAGAAGTTCTGGTCCCAGGAGGCTTCCACAGGGTCTAAGATTGCTTCAATAACAATTGTTAACGTGGGGTCTTTAATGCCTTCCTGCTTGTTTGCTGGCACAAACAATTTCCATTTTGGAAAGATGCTACTCCACTGGCTCGATTAAGTTTGGTCAAGAGTTTTCTTATTGTTTGTGCTTTTGCAGTGCATTATGCAGAAAGCAGTGGTGTGATTTTTTTAAAACCACTTTGTTGAGGTATAAATGACATGTAAAAAGCTGTACATATTTAATGTATACAACTCGATGAGTTTGGTGATAGATATAAACCCATGAAACCATCACCGCTATGAAGGCCAAAAAGACATCCATCACGTCCCAAAGTTTCTTTCCACCCCTTTTATTATAATATCTTGTATATGTGTGGTAAGAAACATAAGATCTATCTTCTCAGCAAATTTTGAGTATCCAATACACTACTGAGATCTATAGGCACTACGCTATATAGTAGATAGTCAAAGAGTATAGAGTTTCAATTATGTAGTATAAGTAACTTCTGGAGATCTATACAACATGTGATTTCCACATGATAATAAAAGCTATTCCCAAATGCATTTTTTTCTCTCTCTCTGTCTCTCTTATTTCCTCATCTAAGAATCAGAGACATGACCATCAGGCACTAATTCCACTAAATTATATCATTCTCCATTCCATGCTTTTAAAATATGAATTCTGGGTTGATTAGCCTGCTAGATTACCAACACTTCAGTGTGAGTTCTGTTCTACATCATTCAATTTATGGCAGCAAGTGTCAGCAGAGCCTGAACATATTAGCTGCTTAAGAACAAAAAGAGACATGGAGAGGGAGGAAGAAGAGAAAGAAATGTAGGCAAAATGTCAGGGTTCATGTGCATCTTGATGCAGCAGAGAAAGAAATCAAGGTCATGAACCCATCTTTGCATCCTCTCCCCCCTCCACTCCACACTGTAGGACCAGAGGAGTGAAGGTAAAGCACTTGAGTTTGACCTGTTTTTCCCAGCTATGGGCACAACCTAATAAACACCACCAAATGAACTGACTTTCATCATTGACAAGATGCAACGGGGCAACACCTTTAAGATTCATCATTGAATTAAGAGTTAAGTGGAATCCTCCCTACCTGCTCCATTTTTTGATTTTTACTAAGTAAAATACTAATTTTACTGATTTTTCTTTATATTTTTCATTGTATATAAAGTAAAAAGAAACAACGTTTGGACATCAGATGAGGCAGAAAACACAGATGCACCAATCATTGATCTAGGCAATGGATAAAGGCATAACTTTTTCCAGATCAAACAGATCAGCCAGAATACACACCCACAGAGAAGTTAATCGATAAGATCAATGGACAACTCTGAAGGTTACAAGAAACAATGAGTTATGGAGGGCAAATAAAGGCATTGCCATAGACTTTTCTTTTGAAAACATCCATTCAATTTATTGAAGGACTGATTCAACTACATTTCTACGTGTTGTGATAAAGATGACCTTGAGGGAGGTCAAGAAATCTTAGGTCTAATGGTATGTACTGGGGAGAGTCTTTGTCCCTGTCCACTGCAGATCTTTTTTTTTTTTTTTTTTTAATTTATTTTTGGCTGCATTGGGTCTTCGTTGCTGCGCGCGGGATCTCTCTAGTTGCGGCGAGCGGGGGTTACTCTTGGTTGCCTTGCGAGGGCTTCTCATTGCAGTGGATTCTCTTGCTGCGGAGCATGGGCTCTAAGAGTGCAGGCTTCAGTAGTTGTGGCCCATGGGCTTAGCTGCTCCGCGGCATGTGGGATCTTCCCGGACCAGGGCTCAAACCTGTGTCCCCTGCGTTGGCAGGCAGGTTCTTAACCACTGTGCCACCAGGGAAGCCCGTAGATCTTTTTATATTAGGATTTCTAATTAGAAATGGCAAAGCAAGATGAATGACTTTTATTCCTTGGGCTAAAAAGACTGTACAGGTATATGTGTGTGAGTATATAATTCTGTGTACACTGTATGTGTACACAGAAAGTATTATTTGTCATTGTTACTATAATTATTTATTTCAATACCTTCTGTTAACTCGTCTAAGATAAAAGATGTGAAACTAACTGAACTCTACAATTTCCCTTGCAATCATGAGACTCATTGCTCATTCTCAGATTAGACACACATTGGTGGTAAACAAAGAAAACTTCCAGAATGCTGAACAGGACTGCCTCTTTCTAGAACAAGGCCTGGGGCAGAAGTCATCTCCTAGTCAACACAGGCCAGATCCTGCTTCCCAGCATGTTTTGTTTATTCCAGCTGTTGTTTTAGAACATTTGTGCATATTTAAATATCGGTAGTATTCCCACAAAACTCTGGATATTTATCTCCTCTTGAAAATCTGGATCTGACCACAGGTGGTCTCACATTCCCACATAGTCACCACTGGTTCAAGCCAAACAATTTTTTTTTTGCTTTTGCTGTGAGTCCCACCCTGCCCCTTGTTCATTCACTTAACTGCCCTGTAAGAATGTAAGTTTGTGACCCTTTGGGTCAGGGTTGGACTTCAGCTCCACAAATTCAACAACTTGAATCAAATTCACACGAGGTTGACTCAAGCACAAAACATCTGCATTTCAGTGTACAAAGAGCCTACCTGATAAATAAAATGCCTATCTGCTAACCTACCATAAGAAGTATTGACCAAATTATTCTCCTCAAGGAATCAGTGTGTTTTCTCCCGAGCATCCATGTCTATAAAAGAATCAAGCAGACAATGTTTGGTGACCCAGTAATTGATGCAAATAAGTGGTTAGATCATCTTAAAGACAAGCTGTCGTATTAAGATGCACCATCTCCTTCTAAGATGCCCACCGACGGTATGTTCCTCCTTGGGCTATTTGCTCAGGAAATGAATTTTAAGATTTTTTTTTTAACAGCCCCCAAATCTATGAAGATGGCTCAAAATAGGTGGGTGGGTCACTGCCCCTCTGTTCTCAACCACCACCATCACTAACATACACGCATACTTCAGTGAGAGCACCTCACTTTTTTTACATTCTTTCTTATTTATGTTAAATAGTAAAATAATAATCATGGCAAATTTTAATGACGATGAGAAGTAAAGAAAAATGTTTTCAAAATACAGACAGTCATATCTTAAGGAAGTTTAATCTTCTTTAATTGAAGTATAGTTGATTTACAACATTGTGTTCGTTTCAGGTATGCAGCATAGTGATTCATTTTCTTTTTCAGATTATATTTGATTATACACTATTACAAGATATTGAATATAAGACCCTGTGCCATACAGTAAATCCTTATTGCTTATCTATTTTATGTATAGCAGTTTGTATCTGTTAATCCCATACTCCTAATTTGTCCGTCCCCACCTTTGGTAGCTATAAGTTAGTTTTCTGTGTCTGTGAGTCTAATTCTGTTTTGTATATAGATTCATCTGTATTATTTATTAGACTCCACATATAAGTAATATCTTATAGTATTTGTCTTTCTCCAGACACTTCCATTCCCTGAGTTGTCTTTTCGTTTTGCCAGTCATTTCCTTTGCTGTACAAAAGCTTTTAAGTTTGATTAAGCCCTGTTTGTTTATTTTTGCTTTTATTTCTTTTGCATTGGGAGACTGATTGAAGAAAATATTGCTATGATTTATGTTCAAGAATGTTTTGTCTATGTTCTCCTCTAGGAGTTTTATGGTGTCATGTCTCATATTTAGGTCTTTAGACCAACTTGAGTTTATTGTTTTATATCGTGTGAAGGAATGTTCTAATTTCATTGATTTACATGTAGCTGCCCAGCTTTCCCAGCACCACTTGTTACAGAGACTGTCTTTTCTCCATTGTACGTTCTTGCCTCCTTTGTTGTAGATTAGTTGACCATAGGTGTGTGGCTCAGACGTAGAGAATGGACTTGAGGACACGGGGGGCGGGGAGGGTAAGCTGGGATGAAGGAAGAGAGTGGCATTGACATATATACACTACCAAATGTAAAATAGATAGCTAGTGGGAAGCAGCCGCATAGTACAGGGAGATCAGATCCGTGCTTTGTCACCACCTAGAGGGGTGGGATAGGGAGGGTGGGAGGGAGATGAAAGAGGGAGGGGATATGGGGATGTATGTATATGTATAGCTGATTCACTTTGTTATACAGCAGAAACTAACACACCATTGTAAGCAATTATACTCCAATACAGATGTTTTTAAAAAAAGAATAAAAATAAATACACTATTGTATATATGAATAATATATATTTACTCAACATGAAGAAATAAAATGTTCAATGTCTTTATCAAAACTCAGTCTGTATTTAAAGCCAAAATCTTATGTCATGTAGAAAAGGTGCAAAATAACAAAGGAATATTTCTCTCTCAACTATGGATAATATAAAGCTTTCCTGGAATTCAGTTCGACTTTCTTGGAAAAAAAAAGTTTTAATAGAGTTTATAATTTGTTTAAAGTGGAAACGTGTGCTTTTGTTCTCTGGCAGCAATAAATTAATTCCCTGATATAAAAAAAAAGAATATTATAATTTATATAGTGGGTGGTCTGGATAAGGAAAACCTAGAGATACACAGAGATAATAAACAAAAGCCCAGCTTCATTTTTCTGGCTTTTATCTAATTTGAAATATTCCAAGTGGTGGAACTTCTATCCATTCTCCTGAGAGCCTTTCTATTAGTCAAATATTTCTAATTATCAGGAAGCATTTCCTGACATTCAGTCTAAATTTTTATCTTTCTTATGGCATTATATAATTTAGTTAATTATATTATCCTATTAGCAGATGAAAAATATTTATCTTGTTGCCCATTTTCTTGTTATTGCAGCATGACTATGTGGATGTAAAGCAAACGGGAAGTGAAGTGACTATTGTTTTCTTTTATTTCCTTCTTCTGTCCCATGGATACAGAGAGTCGGATCAATAGAAAACAGAATACAGGGTGATTATGTGCCACCGCAAAATTGGTCGCTGTCACTATCTACGTATGAAGGGGAAGCATGTTCTCCTAGGAAGGTTGTTTTCTCCCTCAAGAAGCAAGATATTTGGTAATCTATTTTTGTTTGTCTGAGTTTCTCCTGGTGGCTATTAGTAACTGCTATAAGGGAGGAACAAAGAGAGAAAATTGTAAGAATCAGTCTTAAGATTCTGAAATTAACAGCAAAAAATGTATTCCATATTGTTTGCATGTAATACTAACCTAAAGATCGCTCAGACATGAGTAAAATGTCAGGCTCTGAAAAGACAGAAGTAAGCTACAAGTCCTCTTGTTAAGATGAATGGGAGAGAAAAAACCCCACTGATTGAGTCACATGGGCTGTTTCTGTAACAGGTGCCTGAAGCAACTATTTTCCAAAGGACGGCTGATAAAAACAGGAGATGGGAAAATCAACACTTTGGGCCAATACTGGTCACAGTTCACTAAGACAGCAAGCTTGGGACAAGCCAAGGAAAAATATGCCTTTCCTCTGAAGCATCTGAATCAAGGTTCCCCAGGCATCTGCTTTCTCTCTTAAGTCACTGGGTCTCCATAGTCTTTGACACCCTAATAACTAGAGTCAGCATCACTAAATGCCCTTCTGGGCATATTTCACTTGGTGAAACAATAAACAGTCATATGAAAAATCTTAAAAACTCAAGGTCCGCATGGGCCAGAACTCCCGGGCTATTTTATACCAGCCCACCCTCCACCTAGCTCTCCATATTTAAACATTGCCCCTATTCTTGAAATAATAATCACCAAAGTACAGAAACTTGTTTCAAAATATTCATAGTAGTATTTACTGGGGCTACATTGATTTAAGTCTACCCATAATCTTGAATTTTAAGGGCTATTACATTTTAATTTAATAATAATTTCATTGAGTGCATCTGAAAAGCTACTTGAATACATGTTCTGTTTGTCTTATTAATTCATTTAACCTCATCACAAATTCAGAGAAAACGACTTAGTTCATGGTGTGAGATGACAAACCAGGACAACTCTTGGGAGGGGACAACTCTTCCCGACCCCAGGAGATGATGAATCTGGGGTCACAGTATCACTGACAATATTTGGTGTGAAAAACAAAGCATGGCAAATGCACTGGATAATGACAATAGAAGTGCTTCTGTGCCAGGTTGCAAGAGTCTTACGAGCTGTATCAGAGACTCAGAATACTAAGGACCACATCTGAAAAGGAAAGTCCAGAGGCCAGTTGTGTGTTCCCCTTGGTAATCAGCACTAAAGACCTTTGAAAAGTATTAAGCCTAGTGGGCTTAAATTAACGTTCCAAGTCTCTCTAATCTCCTATCCGCCCACCTCCCACTGGCCTTTTTTTGGCACATCCAATAATAAGGATAATTCCTTTTAAATTATTTCTGGGTAGCATTTCCCTCCTTGATAACAATGTATCCTGCTCAATGAGCACTATAGACTTCAGAACGTCGTAATCTACCAAAGGCAGAATCGTCTCCACCAAATGCAGAAATCTGGTAATGCAGTGGGGGAAGACTTAGTGCCCTTGAGTTTGCTCTAGGGCCAAACTCACCAGTGTGGACTCTCCTTCCATGTCCAGCCAGGGCAGCTCCGGAGCCCGGAGAGGTGGGACTCCAGTTAGGGGAAGCCTGAGGGGCTGGTCCAGCAGACCTTCCCTGGGAGGGCCACCTAGCACCATGTGGCACATCGATCCCAAAGGGGGTTCTCCAGAGTGGCCAGAGTGCCAGTAGGGACAGAACAAGAACCTTAGAGGAAGCCCAACCCTGGATTCGGAGGGACTCCACTTCCAGAGTCCTCAAATGTTTGCCAGTATCTGCAGGATGTCCTAGTGTCCATCTCCTCTCTCTCACGGCCTAATTTTCTTCCTGGGACACTTTTCCTGGCGTTCTGGATTCTTCAGTCAAGGACATTCAGTAAATCATACAAGCCTGCCCAGTAGCTTTTCAGAGCTGATGTTTCTAACTCCTTTCTCTCTTGGTGTACAACTCTTCCATCTTCCAAGGGTTACGCTTAAGGTCTCCAATCTCTTGGTAACACCATAACCAATGAAACATTTTGTAAAGACATCTCACTCAACTCAATGTTTCATTTTTTAGGAAAGAAATTGGTGTAATGTGATTAGATAAGCAGAACTTTCATCCTTGTCTTATGAGGAAATGATGTAACCCTTTTGAAAGGAAACATCAAAGAAGCAACCATCAAAGGCCAGCAAGCGGGTGAGAACCATTGTCTCTCTAGGCAGGAACAATTTTGTATTGTTAGAGACTTCTTTCTCTTGGTAATTCTCCTCT
Organism: Physeter macrocephalus; assembly: GCF_002837175.3. Lineage (NCBI taxonomy): Eukaryota > Metazoa > Chordata > Mammalia > Artiodactyla > Physeteridae > Physeter > Physeter macrocephalus. Next base: position 21,527,171 of record NC_041221.1, read on the forward strand.
GGATTTTCTCTCTGCTGTCGCACACCAATCTTTCATCTCCTTTCCTCATCCCACCCTGCATTTGGTGGCAAAGGTCAACCACATCCATAAAAACATGACACAAGTGTTTCTAAAACAAAATCTTTTCTAGCTTAGCCGTGACTCTACTAGAACAATCCAAAATGTGAAAGGACTGCCCACCCTGATGATCTGGAAAATCCAATTCAAAAAGAAACTTTGTTCTGGAGAAACATGAAATGTATCCCCTGAAAACAAATTAAGCTCTTTCACTGGTAAAAATAAAAATGATCCACAGGCAAATCAAAGTACCACTTGTTACAGAGATTGTTATGTCTGCTTGGTCGAATGTTCGACTGACACCCTCTACCAAGTTTAATTGCCTCCGTAGCATTCTATTTGGTGTTGGGTTTCCTGTTTGTCTGATCAAGGCAGCAAAGTACACCGTGTGCTTTTCTCACAGGGCATATCCTGCTTCACCCACTAACTGTCAAGATTTGGAAAAAGGTCAACTAAGCTTATCTAAACACCTACTACGAATCAGATAATTTTGAATGCCTATCTTTACTCAAAGATAACATAAATCAAAGTGCATAATTATTATAAAATAGCTTGGTCTGCTTAATAATCTTGCCCAAAGAATTCACCATTTCAATAATCATATTAATATACTTATGACCTCTTTATTAACGTTTTATAGATTAGAAAGTGTGTGTACATATATAACTTTATTCACTTTTAAAACAGCATTTGGAACTAGGTAATATTATTTTTCTTGTTTTATTATGGATGAGGAAATTGTTGTTCAAACAATGTACATAATCGGGCTCACAAATGTATAGCCAAAGTAGTAACCAAAGTTTCCATTATACCACATTACCTCCCATGAATTCTTAGACTGAAGAATGGATAGTTCGTGAACTTGTAATTATTGATTAAACACAAGAGGAAGAGATAGGCTCCTGATATTATATCTGAAGCTTGAGCCCTCCCTTTTCTTTCCAGAGCAGTACAGAATCAAGACAGCCTGGGACCTGGGACCCTTTGCTGCAGTGCTTGCACCTGGACACACCTCTCCTCAAGCAACAAAATACAAAGAAACTATACGGGACTAAAAATAACTGCGCGCATGCACAGCTGGGGCAAATTATGGACAAAAGATACAAAGAGGACCAAAAAGACCAACTGCCACGTCTGAAGAGCAGGGAGCAAAAGCAGGGCACTGCGCATGCCCACTGCTCTCAACACCACCAAAAGGGTGGGCAAGCCACCCCTCCAGCCTGACCCCTGGACACACTTCTACCCTCACCCCATGAAAGGAACCAGCTCGGCTCCCCCTCCCCTCCCCCGCCCCAGCGAGCAAGTAAGCAAGGGAACCTGTTACTTGTTCTCCCTCCCGGCTGCTGCAGCAGGGGCCCCAGTAAACCCTTGCCTGAATTTCTTGTCTGCCCTCTGATCAATTTCTATTGAATAAGGAGGCCAAGAACCCTCGTGAGTAACAGCATCATATCCTACCCTAGTCATCCTGAGCTGATTAGTGGCACCAAATGATGACCCCAAGTTACATGGAGAGCCCAAAGTTGCTATCCCCACTCTGAATAGTTTCATGGCATGAAAGACCAAGGAACATCACAACGGTACATATAAAATCTCAGATTATGCTAGAGGAGGTCACAAGGGAGATTCTTGACCTCGCCATCTCTTTGTTTTGTTGCTAAAAGTTTAACAGCTATAGAATTTGAGTGCATTCCATGCTGGGATTAGAGAGTATCATCTTTAATTTCTTTTGAATGATATTATTCCTCTGCCCTTGGAGCTGCATGTGTCAGAGGGCAAGATATCCTGACTGGCCCTGGGATTGTGAAGCCAAGGCACTGTGCATCCACTCCTTAGTTCAATTACAGAAGAACATAGCTGGTGCACCCTTTGTAAAAACACAGTTTTCTGATACAGGGTAAAGGCATGGCAATCTCTCATTAGAATTCAAGCTCTATGAGGACAGGGATTTTTTTCTGCTTTGTTCACTGCTATTTCCTTATTGCCTATAAAAGTGCCTGATACATCATAAGGATTGAATAGGTAATATTTGGATGGAGAATCTATATATATTTAAAAATCAACACTTTCTCAGATATGACCATCCTAACCTTAAGGGGCATGGTGTGGTGAAGACTTATTATAGGCCCTAGTACTCATTTCCCCTATTCCTCCCTGTAACAAGACCATTAATGTTTATCTGGGTGAATCGCTATTTAGAAGAAAGATTGAATTTCTCCATCTCCCTGTCAGCTAGGCATGGCCCTGTGACTGGGTTCTGATGGGTAAGGGGAATCTCTTGTCCAAGTTAAGGTGGGTACCCTGGCCTCCTTCCTGCTGCCTGGGTTGTCTGTGCGATGGCTGGGATGCCAGAGGCCATGATGTAGGAGTCTTCTGTTGAGGATGCAGGAGCAATTCCATGGATACAGTTGGGAACCCTGACAACCACAGCACTGGTACCAGATGTCTTTTACACAAGAAGTCAATAAAACTCAGTCTTGAATAAGCCACTGCTATTTTCGGTTTTCTGTCACTCACAGTCAGAACTAATCCTAATGGATACAAATGTACTGTCATACATAGTATTAGTGATAGAGAAATAAATATCTTTCCGGAATACATTTATAAAGTTATCTAACCATTGGCTTAACACATCGCGTTTATTTATACAGTCTTAGTTTTGTGTTTCCTGAAAATGAATGGTATGATGTGTTGCTCTGGCTTGTAATCAGTGCTGATGTTTTTTATTTTTTTACTTTTTTTACACAGCAGGGTCCTATTAGTCATCAATTTTATACACATCAGTGTATACATGTCAATCCCAATCACCCAATTCATCACACCACCACCACCACCACCCCCCCACCGCTTTCCCGCCTTTTTACCAAATTCATTGATTAGCTCTAACCCAAACACCCAATTCATCACACCACCACCACCACCACCCCCCCACCGCTTTCCCGCCTTTTTACCAAATTCATTGATTAGCTCTAGTAGTTTTCTGGTGGCATCTTTATGATTCTCTATGTATAGTATCATGTCATCTACAGTGACAGTTTTACTTCTCCTTTTCCAATTTGTATTCCTTTTTCTTCTCTGATTGCCGTGGCTAGGACTTCCAAAACTATGTTGAATAATAGTGGTGAGAGTGGACATCCTTGTCTTCTTCCTGATGTTAGAGGAAATGGTTTCAGTTTTTTACCATTGAGAACAATGGGTAGGTTCCCTCTATGCCCACTTTCTGGAGAGTTTTTATCACAAATGGTGTTGAATTTTTTCAAAAGCTTTTTCTTCATCTATTGAGATGACCATATGGTTTTTATTCTTCATTTTGTTAATATGGTGTATCACATTAATTGATTTGCATGTATTGAAGAATCCTTGCATCCCTGGGATAAATCCCACTTGATCATGGTGTATGATCCTTTTAATGTGTTGTTGGATTCTGTTTGCTAGTATTTTGTTGAGGATTTTTGCATCTATATTCATCAGTGATATTGGTCTGTAATTTTCTTTTTTTGTAGTATCATTGGTTTTGGTATCAGGGTGATGGTGGCCACATAGAATGAGTTTGGGAGTGTTCCTCCCTCTGCAATTTTTTGGAAGAGTTTGAGAAGGATGAGTGTTAGCTCTTCTCTAAATGTTTGATAGCATTCACCTGTGAAGCCATCTGGTCCTGGACTTGGTTTGTTGGAAGATTTTAAATCACAGTTTCCATTTCATATAGCTATAAACTTCCCTCTTAGAAGTTATTACTGCATCCCATAGGTTTTGGATCGTCGTGTTTTCATTGTCATTTGTCTTTAGGTATTATTTGATTTCCTCTTTGATTTCTTCAGTGATCTCTTGGTTATTTACTAATGTAATGTTTAGCCTACAAGTGTTTGTGATTTTTACGTTTTTTTCCCTGTAATTCATTTCTAATCTCATAACATTGTGGTCAGAAATGATGCTTGATATGATTTCAAATTTCTTAAATGTATTGAGGCTTGATTTGTGACCCAAGATGTGATCTATCCTGGAGAATGTTCCATGGGCACTTGAGAAGAAAGTGTAATCTGCAGTTTTTGGATGGAATGCCCTATAAATATCAATTAAATCTATCTGTTCTACTGTGTCACTTAAAGCCTGTGTTTCTTTATTTATTTTCATTTTGGATGATCTGTCCATTCATGTTAGTGAGGTGTTAAAGTCCCCCACTATTATTGTGTTACTGTCGATTTCCTCTTTTAGAGCTGTTAACAGTTGCCTTATGTATTGAGGTGCTCCTATGTTGGGTGCATATATATTTATAATTGTTATCTCTTCTTCTTGGATTGATCCCTTGATCATTATGTAGTTTCCTTCCTTGTCTCTTGTAACCTTCTTTATTTTAAAGTCTATTTTATCTGATATGAGTATTGCTACTCCAGCTTTCTTTTGATTTCCATTTGCATGGAATATCTTTTTCCATCCCCTCACTTTCAGTGTGTATGTGTCCCTAGGTCTGAAGTGGTACTCTTGTAGACATCATATATATGGGTCTTGTTTTTGTGTCCATTCAACAAGCCTGTGTCTTTTGGCTGGAGCATTTAATCCATTCATGTTTAAGGTAATTATCCTTATGTATGTTCCTATGACCACTTTCTTAATTGTTTTGGGCTTGTTTTTGTAAGTCCTTTTCTTCTCTTGTGTTTCCCACTTAGAGAAGTTCCTTTAGCATTTGTTGCAGAGCTGGTTTGGTGGTGCTGAATTCTCTTAGCTTTTGCTTGTCTGTAAAGCTTTTGATTTCTCCATCAAATCTGAATGAGATCCTTGCCAGGTAGAGTAATCTTGATTGTAGGTTCTTCCCTTTCATCACTTTAAGTATATCATGCCACACCCTTCTGACTTGTAGAGTTTCTGCTGAGAAATCAGCTGTTAACCTTATGGGAGTTCCCCTGTATGTTATTTGTCATTTTTCCCTTGCTGCTTTCAATAAATTTTCTTTGTCTTTAATTTTTGCCAATTTGATTACTATGTGTCTCAGCGTGTTTCTCCTTGGGTTTACCCTGTATGGGACTCTCTGTGCTTCCTGGACTTGGGTGGCTATTTCCTTTCCCATGTTAGGGAAGTTTTCGACTATAATCTCTTCAAATATTTTCTCTGGTCTTTTCTCTCTCTCTTATCCTTCTGGGACCCCTACAATGCAAATGTTGTTGCATTTAATGTTGTCCCAGAGGTCTCTTAGGCTGTCTTCATTTCTTTTCATTCTTTTTTTTTTATTCTGTTCCACAGCAGTGAATTCCACCATTCTGTCTTCCAGG
>NC_041221.1:21533281-21550988 GCF_002837175.3 Physeter macrocephalus
TTTGTTCCACAGGCTGCAGGATTGTAGTTCTTCTTGCTTCTGCTGTCTGCCCTCTGGTGGCTGTGGCTATCTAAGAGGCTTGTGCAAGTTTCCTGATGGGTGGGACTGGTGGTGGGTAGAGCTGACTGTTGCTCTGGTGGGAAGAGCTCAGTAAAAGTTTAATCCACTTGACTGATGATGGGTGGGGCTGGGTTCCCCCCCTGTTGGTTGTTTGGCCTGAGGCAACCCAACACTGGAGCCTAACTGGGCTCTTTGGTGGGGTTAATGGCAGACTCTGGGAGGGCTCACGCCAAGGAGTACTTCCCAGAACTTCTGCTGCCAGTGTCCTTGTCCCCACGGTGAGCCACAGCCTCCCCCCGCCTCTTTGGGAGACCCTCCAACACTAGCAGGTAGGTCTGGTTCAGTCTCCCCTGGGGTCTCTGCTCCTTCCCCTGTATCCCGATGCACACACTACTTTGTGCATGCCCTCCAAGAGTGGAGTCTCTGTTTCCCCAAGTCCTCTTGAAGTCCTGCAGTCAAATCCCACTAACCTTCAAAGTCTGATTCTCTAGGAATTCCTCCTCCCGTTGCCGGACCCCCAGGTTGGGAAGCCTGACGTGGGGCTCAGAACCTTCACTCCAGTGGGTGGACTTCTGTGGTGTAAGTGTTCTCCAGTCTGTGAGTCACCCACCCAGCAGTTATTGGATTTGATTTTACTGTGATTGTGTCCCTCCTACCGTCTCATTGTGACTTCTCCTTTGTCTTTGGATGTGGGGTATCTTTTTTGGTGAGTTCCAGTGTCCTCTTGTCAATGGTTGTCCAGCAGCTAGTTGTGATTCTGGTGCTCTTGCAAGAGAGAGTGAGAGCTCGTCCTTCTACTCTGCCATCTTGGTTCTATATCCAACGTTGGTGTATTTTAAGAAACCCAATTGCTCAACTGTGTTGCATGGTAGAGTTTCAGAAGAAATATTTGCACACCATGTTTCTTGCTGTCATCAATGCTTAGTACATGGAGCTTGTAGGGAGGGGATTATTGAAGATGAAGAAGAATCTTGACATCTCAGCACTTTCTCAGTCTGGTTTCTGCATCACAGCTTTACTCCTTGGTTTGAAGCAAATTCTCAAAAAACAAACAAAAAAAACCCTACCTATACATTTTCAGAGGTGTGGCAAAACATCAGGCCAAACACAGAGTAATCGCTTTCCCACTAACATAATGTACTTTCTGTGAGCAAACTAATTCCTACGTATGACTTCAAATACACCTCTACCCTAGTGATCCCATATTCTTTTTTTTCTCAACCTTTTCTTAAACAGTGCTTTCTTTTTTTTTTTTTTTTTTTTTTTTTTTTTTTGCGGTACGTGGGCCTCCCACCACTGCAGCCTCTCCCGCTGCGGAGCACAGGCTCCGGACACGCAGGCCCAGAGGCCATGGCCCACGGGCCCAGTCGCTCCGCGGCACGCGGGATCCTCCTGGACTGGGGCACGAACCCGCGTCCCCCGCATTGGCAGGCGGGCTCCCAACCACTGCGCCACAAGGGAAGCCCGACAGTGCTTTCTTGATGTACTTTGTGTTGATTCTTAAAGCCAATATTTTATCAAAATTCATTTTATTTATTTTTTATTAAAGAAAAATTTCCATAATAAATAAGCTTTTTACTATCAGCACTTTTCACAATAATTTTTCCCCCAATCCCAAAAGGGTTTCTTGCCATCACTATCTCTTTCTTATTAAGAATTACTGCTTTCTGACAAATACCATATATCACTTATATGTGGAATCTAAAATATGACACAAAGGAACTTAGCTATGAAACAGAAACACTCACAGACATAGAGAACAGACTTGTGATTGCTAAGGGGGTGGAGAGGTGGGGGCAGGATGAATTGGGAGTTTGGGATTAGCTGATGCAAGCTATTATATATAGAATGGATAAACAACAAGGTCCGACTGTAGAGCACAGGGAACTATAGTCAATATCCTGTGATAAACCATAATGGAAAAGAATATAAAAAAGAATGTATGTATATATATATATAAAATAAATATATTTATTATTAAATATATATTTATATATTATTAAATATATTTATTTAATACATAAATAACTGAATCACTTTGCTGTATAGCAAAAATTAATACATTTGTAAATCAATTATACTTCAATAAAATAAAATTAAAAAAAGAAAAGGAACAAATTAATGACTTCTTCTTGGTCTTATGTTCAACTGTATCTTGGATATCCCATAGGTTTTTCAAACTTAGCATTTTCCTATTTGAAGATAACATATTCAGACTCCCTCCACACTTGTTCCCCCTCCTCTGTTTCTCACGTTGATGAAGACACTATAATAGTCTTAGTGGCCTGAGCCAGAAACTTGGGTGTTATCCAGAACTTTATGTTCTATATTCATTTGGTCACCAGCTCATCAATGCCAAGTCACATGGCTTGCCTTTCATTCTTTTGGCCATTACCTTATTTAATTTTTCATCACTTCTTGAATGAATGTTATCCAGAATCTTCAAACTCTGCTTCCAATCTCATCCCACTTCAGCTTACCCTCTGCCCTGCAATCAGAGAGCTCTAACTGCAGTGGAAGCCTAGACAGCTAACCTCTTAACTCCTGAGCTGAGCAAGTCTGAGCAGAAGATCTGAGCACTGCTTGGCTCTTTGGCTTCACCTACCAGCCTTCCTTTGAATCCTACACTTCTGTCTTTGCAGAGTCTGCAGTTTATGGCAGATTGGGGCATGGGCTTTGAGCTTAGCCTTGCATTCACCTCCATAGTCTCATTTTCCTCCAGGCAGCCTTTAAAACTTAGCAGAACTGCATGCTCTGGAACACTCTCTTGACCCCTGACCTTGGCTAAGGGTCAAGTCTTGCCTGTGGAATCTATTCAACTAGATTATGAGCAATCTAATAGCGGAGACTATCCTCTGCCTCTATCTTCAGTACCAAGTATGGAAATCACATCTAGTGGGTTCTTAAAAGTCAGTTGCTTGAATGAGTGTGTAAACCTCCATTTGAATCACCCAGGCCCCTTAACAAAGAGCCATGGATTTTCAGAATAGTCTTGTTTCTCTCCATTCTCTACCTATTTTTCAAACTGCATTTTTCCTGCTGTAGGAAAAAATGGTAAATTCGGGTGGATTAACTCATTTCTATAGAGTAGTTTATTTTTTTAAACATATCTTCAAGTTCTACCTGACTTAGTTTTCTTCAAAACATGGAATCAAAGCAACAATTCAACCAGGTTCATTTACATCTTTATTTTATTTTGTTTTTAGAGCTTCTGGCTTTGTGTGCAGACAATTCACAGATGATTAAAAGTCTATGATAACTGGACATTAGAGAATTTATCTCTTATGAGGCAATCATGCTTGGCATGGCCAAAATTATAATGGTTGGTCAAGTACTTATGATCTAAAGGAGAAGTAGACCATGACTAATCCTGTCCTGGGATGAAGGTTAAGGGGAATAAGAAAGAAATTTATACTGAGTATCTACTGTGTGTCAAATGCTGTGTGGAGGTTCACAGCGTTAAATTAAATCCTCACAGACAACCTATGAAGTAGGTTTGATTATCACAGTGGGACAACCAAACCAAACACAATGAGATAAAGACAAAGGATAGCCTCAGCTGTGAAAACAGACCCACACTGTTTCCAGCACCCCAGACAACAAGTGTGTCATTATCACCCGTGGGGACCCCTGACATGAAAACTTGAGTGTGTGCTTCAAGTTGAAAGTGTTCACGAATCTGTTTTTCTTTAATTCCACTAGCTAATGACTTTTTTGAACTTAATCATGTAGCTTTTTGAAAAAAATAAACTTTTTATTTCAGAAGAATTTTATAAATATTCCTAGGAAAATTATAAAGCTAGTACAGAGAATTCTCCTATACATTATGCTTAGTTTCTTCTAGTATGAACTTCTTACATTAGTCAGATACATGTGTCACAATGAAAGAACCAATATTGATACATCATTGTTAACAAGTCAACACATTACTCAGATTTCCTTAGTTTTTATCTGATGCTCTTTTTCTGTCCTGGGATCTCATCTAGTACAGTACACTACACTTAGTTATCATGGTTCCTCAGGCTCCTCTTGGTCATGGCAATTTCTCAGATTTTCCATGATTTGATGACCTTAACACTACTGGTCAGGTATTTTGTATTTGTCTGATGTTTTCCACACAGCTTTTTCATCAGCAAAACAAAAGGATTGCACTGAACAGTGAGATAAACAACTCTGATTTTCCCCAACACTTGTACTATGATCTCCTTTGGAGGTTACATGAACTCTTTGAGGGACCCACATGAAACATGAAAGAGAGACAAATACCATACTAGGGAGTCTTGCAGTTTGGATCAGTAGAGACATATTTCAGACAGAGCCTGAGCAAGGTGATATGAGCAGTCCTGAACAATTTCCTTTCAAATACATTAGGGCAATGGCACATGCACAGGAATAAACATAAGTTAATATCTCATAGCTGTTATCAATTCAAAAATACACCCGGGCTTTTAAGACCTTTCTTCCCCACCTCCTTTTTTATAGCATGCCTTTAATGTTATTGAATTTTAATGGGTAATTACTGAGGGAGAGAACTCTTTTAATGTTCAGCTGTTCCCAGTCTCAAGCAATTCATAATTTTTAAGCACTGGCAATTGTACTTTGGATTCAAAATCTCCAGAAGAGAGTGTTGGTAAAGACAGAGCTGAAATAAATGTTAAGAGAATGTGGTGATAAGCTTGAATCCTCCTTACCTTAAGGGTTTTTAGGACCCTATTGACTACTGACTAGAACTCAAGGAAGGAATTATGTGGACAGGTGTCACATATGCTAATGAAATTTAGCTACCCTGCTAAATGATAGAAAACTGGCTTTCAATAAATGTTTGCTGAATTGAATTGAGCTAAAAGGGAGAAGAGACAACTGCAATGACAATATTGATAACAATAATAATAAATAATGAAGATAAGGCAACCACTTATAGAATATGTACTTGGTCTGGGTTCTTTCCAAGCATGGTTTTATTTAATTCTCATGAAAATCCTATGTGTCAAGCACTGTCATTATTCCCATTTTAAGATGAAGAAGTGGAGGCTGAGAGAAATGACTTGTCCAAGGTCACCCAACCAGGAACAGGTGAAGCTGTCTGAGAGTTGCTTTCCTCCCCAGAGCAGCATTCCTTACTTCCCTGGTCAAAGGGAACAAGCTAAGGGTAAGGGGAGGCTCCTTGGGAAATCTCACAGCTCAGAGATAAATACTTCATCCCAGCTCTGACTTAAAGGACAGACAGTTCAATGAAAGTGGCCCCAGAGTTTTTCTCAGGTCCCATCCCATCTTCACAGATGACTTGATCCACCTCATACAGAATACATGTGTCCCATCCCAAACCCTGGAAAACTCTCTGTATACAAAGTTTTGACACTTTGCTGTTTTCAGTTTTCATGAAAGAAAAACAAACTTATTTTAGTGTTTCATGATTATCTGAGTGTCTGTTCTCTGACCCATTTTAAAGTCTGACGTAAGGTGATCAGACGCCTGGCAGGTCAGCCCAAGGCTTTGAAGAATCAAAATCCTTCATGTCTGAGACTGCAATCCAACTCACATTTGCTTGTTACACAGAAAATCATATTTGCCATTTCCTGCCTGCTTAAGATAAAATGTTGGCAGGTTTCTACATTCCACTAGGTTTGACAAATATTATTAAGTTGGCTTCGTAGCCTTATATAGAATACAAGTGGTTGTATTCTTACTACCATCAAAACACTGAATTGATGGGCTTTGAATCTGGGCTGATTGAGTAAAGGCATCTCCCACCCACTCAACTCTGACAGCAGCTTTGCACACTTTGAAGCATGAGATGTGATATATCTAGTTTCCATATACCCACGTTTCCATGATGGGACTAAGCATACTTGGAAACATCAAGCAAATTTTTATAGCCGGGCAATTGTTTGTAATAAGCTTTGCAAAACAAGATGCTGTTTGTTTAATACTCGGGTGCACTAAAACCTCTGGCATCAACACAAGAAGAAAATTTGCTCTCTTGAGATTCAGAAGAGAGATTCGGTGTCACATAATCATTTCAGAAATTTCAAAATGGCTTCCTTTTATCTACTGCCAAATGTATCAAGCTCTAAAATCTTCATATAAAGCTTCATCCTGATCTTCCTATGATATTACTTAAAATAGCACACCCATCTATATTTTCTGGATGATAGTTGGAGTTCAATATTGTTTCCTTTGAGGCACTACAATTGCCCATGGTGTTCTGTAAAGCTCCCTATATGTTCAGATTTTTGTCAACTATTACCGTTATTAAGAGGAAGTGAAAAGGTTGTGCTTAGTTTTATAATTCTGGGTTCAAGACTGAACCTGGGCTTCCTTTCTCTAGAACGTGGATTTGCTTTTTTGGTTTTCTTCTTTTAACCTCCTCCACCTCCGCAACACTCTATCCCCCAGAGCAGCCCCCATCATGGAAGTGGGATGATGTAACAGTCACACATGAGATGTGCTCTTTACACCTTCTGTTGCTACACACACGAACACATGAACTTGAGTCAACCTGCATTAAATGATTTAAAATCCGAAAGCATGCTGGATTTAATTACACATATTGCTCTTTTAATGTATTTTTAAGTATAACTAGATGGCCTATGGGGAATGGAGTTGAAAAACTCATGAAACTTGGTTGATTATCCTCACTTCCATTGCCTGGGTAGTCCATACTCCTCTCCACGATATCTGTTTAAGCCAGTGCGTCCAGATTCTCAAGATTCCTTCTACTCCTAGTTTTTGTCCACTGTTTTGTCTCATATCATTCTAGATCCAACAATAGTATCTTCACCATTTTTCATAAGAAATCCACTCATGCCACTGACTTCATGACTTTGGTAGATTTTGATAAACTTTTCGACTTTGGAAGACTGGCTTTTCATTTAAATACAAACAAAATTTAAAAGCATAGTTTTTTTTCTTGGAAGTTTGGTCATTTTAAAGAATAAAAAATCATCATTTATATTCTTAAATGAAAGTTCTTTTTTTCCCAAAAGTTTTGAGTTGCTGACAATGGGTCTTTACTCAATGTTGCATCATTAATAAGTTAAGCTAAACAGGTGTGAGACTGTTACTGTTATCCATATGAGAATCTCTTTTTTGATTGATTTGTTTACATTAGAAGTCCTTGTTGATGTAATGGTTCTTGACCCGTAGGACTAGGAAAATAGCATACTTATTTCAAAATGGTGTACATTGAGAAAAAACATATAACTCACAGGGAATAAAATAACGTTTCTCTCATTATAATGTTTTGTGATTCTCTCTGAATTTCAGCCATTGTCCATCACCATAACAACTAGGTTTTCTAATGGGGTGTGTCAGCTGCCTTTTGAAACTTCACCAAACGTGTTTGCCTTCAGAGCTCTTGGTATCATCTAATGTTTAGATGAAGTGAACAGCAAATGATCATCACCCCAAGGGTGTATCTTTGCAACCTACAAAATACATAGACTGTAGGCATCAACAGAACATTTGAGAACAAGGGGTGCAAATTATCACCCAGCATCTTTGGTAACGAAAAAATCAGTGTAACGGGGCGATAGCATCAGCCAGCCCTAGAAGGCAAGAAGTGCTAACCACCAACCCCAGCGGGAAGAATGACTAGGCAGAGCAGCTTAGATTTAGACCAGTTCGACTGACTCTCATGCAGGCAGTGAGTTTTGTGAGTTGTGTCTTTGATGGCATTTGGCTGAGAACCCATGACCCCATCTCTGAAGTTTCCCTTCCTCATCTTAGCACTGTCCATATCTTTTGATGTTCCCAAGAAAGATACATAAATGGAGAACAAAAACACTTTCCTAATTACCTCTACTACGGGGGACCAGGACTATTCCTTCTTGAACTTCTTCAACCGTCATCCCATAATCCATCTCTGGGTGCCATAATCCAGTAACTGTCCCTTCACTTGACACACACCTGTCAATGCCTTCCCTTCTTGGGACATCACAAGGAGTGGACACTTGGAATGCTGAGGAGGAGATGGGCAGCTGTGGCTGGAGCCAGACTGGCATCTGTAGACAAAGCATTGGAGAGATAAGCAACTGATTTTAATTTCTCCCTAGAAATTAATCAGAGAAGAAAACCAAAAACTAAACCAATAAACAAAAACAATCATTTTGGGGAAGGGAGGTCTGAAATTTGCATAAAGCTTACTAGATTTTCTGCTCCTCTTTGGATTATTGAAATTGGAACTCCAGAAATAATCTCAGGGGAGATTTAAACACATGATTCAGCAAACTTTTTCTTAAAGGACCAGAGAGTAAAATTTTAGGCTTTGTGGACCAAGAGGCAAAATCAAGGACGTTATGTAGATACTCACATTACCACTTAAAATGGAACCTTTTAAAAATGTAAAAGCCGATCTTGGTTTGTATCCTGTGCAAAAACAAGCAGCGGGCCAGTCTTGGCCCTTGGGCTACAGTTTGCTGACCCCTGCATTAAAGGCTTCGGTGTGTTACGGGAAATGTATCTTCTCTTAGGAGAAAGAAACAAAAAGAACAAGAAAAATTAGCTGTGAGTGAATTTAAGTTTACAAAAATATAACCTTAAAATTAATAAGGTACCTTGGATCTGACTCTTATTCTTCACAACTTAAGAGCATATAAAGGCAGGGTTATATAATGGGCCAGTCAGTCTCAAGGGTCACAGGACAAAATTTGCTTTTCCCTGACTTTATGATTTCATAGTAGTATTTGTAATGTGGACTGAGAGATACTGAGAATATTAGGTTCCCAAGTCATATCCTGCCTTCATAAGCTCCTCTGTGTAACAGTTTATGAGACCCTATTCTCAGAAAACACTAAGAAATAAAAATAATTGCCTTGTTTTTGAAAACATTTTAGAAATGAAGGCACAATATTTTGAATTGGGAAAAAAAGAAAAAAAAATCATAATTTTTCTTCTTATAATGGTGTCCCCGATAGCTCATTTTGGATTATCACGTATAATGATTCAAACATCTGAAACAAGTAGATACAATGCACACAAAAATAGCTTGATGATGGGCATACTGAATATTCACCAATATCATTCAAAAAATTCATTAAGGAAAATTTAAGTCATTTCAGCCCTTATATGTCTAATACCTCTTTGAAGGTCATTTTATATGGTGTATACACTTCTGAGCAGAGTGGAAGCAGAAAAACCTTGGTAGGAAGTTAGTGCAGTAATTCCATGGTGGGGAAGATGAGGGCTTGGATAAGGGTTGTAGCATCTCAGACAGTGGGATGTACGTTGAGAGTTGAACTGATAGAATTTGTTGATGGACTGGATGTTGAGGGTGAGGGAAAAGGGGGAGACAAAGATAAATCCTGGATTCCTGGTCTGAGAAATTGGGTAGATTATGGTATCATTTCTTCAGATGGGGGAAGTGTGTGGTGGGGTAGAATTTAAAAATTTTGTTTTGCACATAATATGTTTGAGACTCCTTAGATATCCAGGTAGAAAAATCAAGGAAACATGCACATCTACATTTGCATCTCAGGGGAGATCTTAGAGATGGAGACACACATGTATGAGTTATCAGCCTTTAGAAAGATTTGCAGCCATAGAGCTCGATATGATCACACAGAGAGGTGGGGAGTGTAGAGGGAGAAGAGAGAATGTCTCCAACCAGGAGATTCCATTGTGTAGACTTTGGAAAGGCTGGGAGGAGCCAATAAAGAAGAAAAAAGGAACAATCAGTAAGAAGGAGAAAACCAGGCTGGGTGGGGAATGGGGAGTTATTCTAGAGCAGGAGGGAAGGGAGCCTTTCAAGAGAGTCAAATGCTTCAGGGGATCCATCAAGAAGGACTGAGGAGTGACTTTAAACTTGGCCAATCACAGTCCACAGCTACCCTGAGAGTGCAATGGTGGACACAGAAGCCTGGTTGGAGGGGTTCAAAAAGAGAATAGTAGGTGTCTACAGATCCTTGCTCCTCAAAGAATGGTCTCTGGTCTTGAAGCATTGGCATCACCTGCGAGCTTGTTAAATATTCAGAATCTCAGGCTCTACCCCAGACTGACTGAATCAGAACTGTATTTTGACAAGCGCATCCCTATGCAAATTTGAGAGGCATTGGTTCAGCACCTCTGTTGAGTTGTTTGGCTACATAGGGTGAGTAGAGAAACAGAGCTACACTCCATTATAGCAAAGGAGAAAGGATATGGGATAATGTTTTTTTTTTTTTTTAGATATGGCCTAACATAACATTTTTTCATTGATCGCAGTGATCTGTTAAAGATAGAAACATTTAAGGATGAAGAAGTAGGTAATTGCAAAAGCAGTGAACTGAAATAGGCAAAAAAAAAAAAAAAAAAAGGGATCCAGTGTACAAGTGGAGGGATGGCCTTAAATAGAAGTAGGAGGGAGCACAGGGTCTCAGTGAAGGGAGTTTGGCTCATTTAGTAATGGGAAATGCAGTTGCTCTCTTTTTCTCTGTTTTCTCAGTAAATAAGAAACATGACTATCAGCTGAGAGTAAGCAGATAAGTTGATGTTAAGAGGTTTAAGAAAAAATCAGAAGGTCTGAACCATTTTCTCTGTGAGTGTGAAAACAGTTTGCAAAAGAAATATAGTAGGATTGTTGGACAGTGCTAACGATCTACTTACGATTTATGGTCATAAATTACAAAGAAAGGCCAATCAGCATAATGACTCATTTTTCTCAATGCACATTAAGCTCTTCAGATGCAGGCACAAAGTAGACAGTGAATTGGATTTAACTGGTGTTTGGGTTCTTCCAGGCAAATATGGAAGTGATGGCAGGGAGAGACCGAGGAATCAAAGTCCTGGGAAGAAGACATAGAAATGCTGGCCCCATAAAAAGGTCAGACCAAAGGCTTAAAGATCCCAGTGCAGTCAGAGACTGTTAGAATTTGGGTTCAAGGTAATGTTGCCAAATTTGGCAAATACTAATCTAGGATGCCCAGTTAATTTGAATTTCAGAATAAAAAAAAAAGTATTTGAGCAAAAGTGTCTCTGGAAATGTTGTATGTACACAATCATGTTTAAAATATATGAAATTGTTTATCTGCAATTCAAATTTAACTGGGCAGCCTATATTTAATCTGGACACCCTAGCCCAAGAGAAAGTGAGCCGTGAGGTTGGAGGTCACTGTCTGAGAATTGAAGGCTTTACGGTGATCTAATCACTGGCAATTGGAAAAGTATAGGAAATGACCATAGCCATGGGGGAAGAGGCTCAGGAGGGCTGTTAGGAGAGGCCAAGAAACTGAAAGGCCGAGGCTGGGAATGGATTATCTTGATGGATGCTAAATCTGTGAAGAATGAAGACAAGAATGGTGATTGAGAGAGTGAACCAGTGAGGCAGGGGCTGAAATCTCCTGCAAATGACAGGGGAAGACTGGGCAGCTTTTGTACAACTGCAACAAGGAGGACTAGCCTCCAAGGAGCGGTAGCCAATGAAATAGTCTCACGGTATGTATTTCTATGGAAACAAGGTTTTTGAAAGAGGAAGACAAGAAGACATGGTTGGCCAGATGCAATGAGGAACAAAGAGAAAAACTACCCGCCATTCAGATGTACCTGGGGTTGGAGGACCAGAAATGAGGGCACTGTTTGAGAGACTTTCAGGGGAGCTAGGGTCCTTGAGGCAAAGATGGGTTTCAGTTAATCATGAAATTGAACTTGTGAGAAGGCTTTAAAAATGTAGAAGTCTCTGCAGTTGACATCCAGGAAGGCACATGGTAGAAGTGGGGGTGGGGTAGTGAACTAGGAAGAGCGGGAGATTGAGGGACGTCCAAAGTCACAGGAAGATAACCGCCAGGAGGGTGCTGATGGACGACCAAAGCCTCAACTGAGTGACACGAGGATAGATGTACAGCTGAGTGGGCTGCTCACAATGAACGGTGTTAGTCAAAGACAGGTAATCAGTCCTCTGATGGAGTCATCTCTTAGATGGTTTTGCACTGGTGGGCGGGGGTGACACCCTAGGAGCAATGACATCTTTTCAACAGTTGGGGCATGGCATGCTGTAGGTGAAGAAGGTGACCAAGAACTTGGGGTGTTCTGGGTACCCCCCCTACTGTGTGCTGGATCAAAGCCGGGAATAAGGGGCACTTTAAATTCTGTGAATCCCGGAGGCCCCACTTAAACCCTCCTCTTAGTGACTATTAAACTCCAATTTAGAATTTAATAGAGAAGAAGATAGTGAGATAGGTGAGTCAAAAAAGATTTAGCTGCTTATTATTTATTCTCTAAAAGCCAGGGTTATAAATAGTCAGACTTTCGTAGTATATTTTTGCCATAGATAGTTTTTGGTTTTTTGCTAACCTTAGATTTGCATGTTGTCACCAGTCATCGAAGTTTGTGTTCTGTGCAGATGACACCTTCTTTTTTTGCAGAATATTATTAGGCAGTTACGCTCAGGAGAAAGTCATGTCTAAATATCTGCTTCTGGTTCCTTGGCTGTAATTAAACCAAAGCACTTAGGATTCAATAACTATAATAGCTACGCAGTTCCCTGGAGGCCCAGTTCCTCCACATCCTTGTCCTGATGGAGCTCAAAGCTTGAGTTTTGGGCACACATACAAGACGATGAGAAAGATGTCTGTGACTCTTGGCAGGGTGTGGTTATATTTATTTGAATTTTTGGTGATTATTTCATTAAGTCCCCATTTACAGAAATCTATAAAGATGTCATGTCATTTAAAGAGTCCTGGGGAGTGGGAGAGAGTCTCTGTCTTTCAATGTTCTTTTCTCACCAGTCTACCATGGAACCGGAAATCCTCACCCTGAGATACATTTCATGGATGAAAGCTGAGAATTTCAATCTCTTTTTTTCTCTTCAGTAGTTCGCCTTTACCTTCAGAAACAATTCTACAGGGAAGCCTGACACACAGCTCAGGGAAAAATGCATTTCTTTGACCAGGCAAGTGTGTTTTCATATCTGGTCCTCACAGCAGCCTTGAGCTGAGTCATTCACTTTCGTGATACAGATGAGGAAACTGAAGCTTCAATGATTAAGTTCCCTCAGTAGCTACGCAATGGCAGGTATTTCAGCTCAGGTCTCCCTGGCACCAAATAAACATGAAAATTGGCTTAAACACCCGCAGCAACTCACATGCCTTCCCTGGCCACACTCTCCAGATTGTGTGCAGACCCAGCTCACCTCCAGGTATCCAGGCCTGGCCGGCTCACGCATGCTGTGTCCCTGTGTTCGCTCATCCCACACTTGCAGGGAGCGGGGCCAGCCCAGGACAGGCAGTCAGGCTTACTGGTCCTCCTGCAGCATCTCTGGGGTGAGGGCCCTTATGTGCATGCCCCTCCCCGGTCCGTGTGTAATCTTACCACACCACAGCTCTTCCACCCTGAGAGGAGGGGTCCCTCAGGACACACATTCAGAACCCCACCACCCTGGCTCTGCTCATCAGAGGACAGAGGACGCATGCTCGTTAGAGGAAAACAGAGAGATTTATAGGAGTAAACGCCTGAATGACAGGAGGGAGGAAAAGGAGAATGAAAAACAAACCAGCCACAGCGAGGTTCCCGGCCCAGCCCTATTTTTACAGTTTAGTTACTGATTAAGGAGCCCGTGTCCAGGTGCCCCTTGTTGGCACTCACTCCCTGCTTCGTGGACTGCGCCCAGGTCTGATGGTGGCTGGCACATCTCCGAGGCGTCTGGTTGGCTTCCTGGTCCAGATGGGATTTCTGGAACTAAGTGTCCTTTTCCTGACAAACACAGAGTTATTTGATCTTCACTCACCACATGGAACTGCCATTTCTTAGACAAAATAAATCTCTTAAAATTGGCTTTGACCCAGTAAGCTGGAACCAAGCGGGGTTTCCTCTCTTTCCCCCACTTTGGGAGCCCAAGGATAATATAATTAAGGCTATTATCGGCCAATTGGGTTGGGGGAGAGCACATTTAACATGCGATGAGTGAAGTGGCGGAAATCTGAGAATTGCTCCACCAGCAGACAAAGCTGGGGTGATAATCGCCCTTTTCTAGGATGTTTTCTAGCACTTTCCTCTTAAATATACAAGGCAAGTTTTTTTTCTTTCGAGGACCCATACGGGGTTTTCATTGAATCAGCCCTTATGGTCTACTTAATTTTACAGGGACATAATCTAGAACAGAATAAAACTCACAGTTTTAATAGAAGTGATGGCTAAGATAAGGTGGCCTTTGGTCACCAGGGTATATGTCCATCTGTGTTTCCTTTGCTTTTCCACTGTCCTTGTCCAGAGTCGGGTCATGTTTCAGTAAGGTTGAGTGGAAAGGGTTAATTAATACTGCTCAGTGCTAGGAGCTTCAGAGATTCAGAGACTTGATCCAGGGTGTTCAGAAGTCACAAGAGATGAAACACAGACACAAATGACCTAGGAACAAAGACAACCTAAGTGCTGCCAGGTACCTGAGGAGTTGGAGGAACTGCTTACCTTAGAATACTTGCTACCATGTAGTAAACATAATCAAGATCATAAAATGCCTCCTTCTTTTTCAATAGGCCCAAGATTCACAATTTTGGAAGGTACCCTTACGTAACCATAGTATTTTAGGATTCTGATTTCATTAAATCAAGTGGCAAAATTGTGCAGTACATAGATATGCATCTCACTGGCAAACTTTTGAGGGGCTACTTTATAAGGTGAGCTTGGCATCAACAAAAGCAACTCGGGGACCACGCATGGACATCCATTTCCAGTAAACCTAGAAAACTCAAAATCGAGTCACAGAGCTGGTCCATTTGAAATCAGAGGGTGAGTCGACACATCTACAATTCTTCTGCCTGATGAGGAGGGTGATAATAAATAAGTTGTCTGAAACTGTGTGTGACTTCTCCACATTATACTACAAAGTTGAAAGGAAAATGGTGTTCATCTTTGTGGTCTCTGCAGTGTCAGGCCACCAGAGGAGGGATATAGTGAAAGTATATTGCAGGGAACTCTGCTCAATATTATGTAACAACCTAAATTGGAAAAGAATTTGAAAAAGAATAGATACATATATCAGTATAACTGAATCACTTTGCTGTACATCTGAAACTAACACAATATTCTTAATCAACTATAATCCAATACAAAATAAAAAGGTAAAAAAAAAAAGAAAGCATATTGCAGATCAAAATAAGCAAATTCTAGGACTTCCCTGGTGGTGCAGTGGTTAAGAATCCACCTGCCAATGCAGGGGACGCGGGTTCGAGCCCTGGTCCGAGAAGATCCCACAGGCCGTGGAGCAACTAAGCCCGTATGCCACAACTACTGAGCCTGCGAGCCACAACTACTGAAGCCCTGTGCACCTAGAGCCCATGCTCCGCCACAAGAGAAGCCCCTGCTTGCCGCAACTAGAGAAAACCGGTGCACAATAACGAAGACCCAATGCAGCCAAAATAAAATAAATTAAAATAAATAAATTTCAAAAGAAAAGGCACATTCTAGAACACACAGAACTCCTCAGCCTCTGTTAACATGTCACCATACAGTTTCATTTTCTACATGTGCCCACTTCACACAGATGGACTATTCTCCACAGAGATAACGCTTGTAAACTTCCTCATAGAGAACAATAGGACTCTTGCTGCCTTCAGATTGTCCCTGCAGCTCCGGCTTATCTGAGACAACAAGCTTCAGACCCAGGTGAGGCTGCCGGGGCTGCTCGGGCGAGGCCCCATCTCCTGCGCGGAAGACCACTCCTGTCTACCACCTCTCCCTTCGGTGGCTGCCCATGTCTTCCTCCTTTTCCCTCTTGACAACTGAAGCTGAGTAGCCTCCTCCACTGGCCGTATCTTTAGATAATTGGCGGAGGCCTCTGCACCCCTTAATGGCAGCCATAGGAAAAGCAGGAGGTGTTTTTTGGGGTTTTTTTTGGCCTGATGTGCAACCTTATCCACCACTTAACCGTCTGTATGATTATGAACATGCCTCTCAACTTCTCCAAAATTGTTATTCATTTTGTAAAATGGAGACAATATAGTTACCTCATAGGGTAATTGTAAGAATTAAATTGGACAAAATGAGTTGGATAAGGTGCACGGTCACGACGAGACTTCAGTATGTGCGCTCTCCCTTCCTTATTTTTTATTCCGTAATCCACCTTAGCACCTGTATTAGTCCCTATGGCTGCCAGAACAAACTGCCCCAAACCTGGTGGATTGAAACAACAGAAATTTATTCTCTCACAGTTCTGGAGGCTAAATGTGCAAAATCAAGGCGTCGGCAGAGTCATGCTCTCTCTGAAGACTCCACAGAAGAATCCCTCCTTGCCTCTTCCAGCTTCTGGTGTTGCCGGCATTCCTCGGCTTGTAGCTGCATCACATCAATCTCTGCCTCTGTCTTCACTTGGCCCCCTACCTTGTGTGTATGTGTCTCCTCTTCTTAAAGGAACAGGAGTCATTAGATTTGGGTCCCAACCAAAGGCAGTACAACTTTATCTGAACTTCATTAATTACATCTGCAAAGACCCCATTTCCAAATAAGGTCACATTCTGAGGTTTCAGATGGACATGAATTTTGGGGCGACACTATTCAAACCACTATAACACTGTACATTTCTACGGTTTTTTTCCTGGAAAGATATGACTTTAATTTTCCTTAAAATCTCCCAAACATTCCCAAAGTATGTATATTTTATGAATGCCTACTAAAATGCATATTGATTTTTTCTGATTAACTGAAGAAATACACAATTTGACATTTTCATCATTATTAAGGCATAATGACCTACTGTGGTGTTTCTAATGGTACAGAATGTTTTTTCTCACCTCTGTGGAGTCCATCTGGCTTGCTGGACTGGTTTCTACTGAGCGTGGATGTCATTATCAGGTTACAAATCTGCAGGGAGGTTTTGAGACAATGCAAATCCTGTGATCTGTGTTAGGCTACCATCACTTTCAAAAGATACCTTGTGTTCAAACTGTGTGCTAGGAACAAAGAATGAACATTTGTCATTCCTGTTCTACTACATAAGGTGGTACTCCTCAAAAATTAGACTTTGAAAAAAATTCAGCCACTAAGCCACTGTTTCAATAACTAAGAAAGATTGGCATTCATCGGTATCTTTATAAAAATTTTTAAATTCTTAATAAAATATATTTAATATCAGAATCATAGAATATTTTTTCATGGAAAGGCAGTTTATTTTAAATATGGCAGTGTGTACATGTTAATCCCAAACTCCCAATCTATCCCCTCCCCCCCCCAGTAACCATAAATTCATTTTCTGTCTGTGAGTCTGTTTCTGTTTTGTAAATAAGTTCATTTGCATTATTTTTTTTGGTTCTACATATAAGCAATCTCATATGATGTCTTCCTCTGTTTGACTTACTTCACTTAGTATGATGATCTTAAGAATAAAATAATCTTAGAGGTATTGACTTCAATCCTCTCAGCTTATTGTTGAGAAAACTGATATCCTGGAGGGTTAAGTGGTGACTTTCACAACGTTACACAGCTAATTAGTTGCAGAAACCACATTAGTATCTAACCTCCTCCCTCCATACCAATACCAGATCTGTAGGTTGGGTTTTTAGAGACTCCTTCTAATTTGTGTCATCACCTCAGAAGGCTTTTTTCTCCCTAGGCATTTTTTTTTTTTTCTTTTGCGGTACGCGGGCCTCTCACCGTTGTGGCCTCTCCCGTTGCGGAGCACAGGCTCCGGACGCGCAGGCTCAGCGGCCATGGCTCACGGGCCCAGCCGCTCCGCGGCATGTGGGAT
>NC_041221.1:21555766-21568411 GCF_002837175.3 Physeter macrocephalus
GGTTTTCATTGAATCAGCCCTTATGGTCTACTTAATTTTACAGGGACATAATCTAGAACAGAATAAAACTCACAGTTTTAATAGAAGTGATGGCTAAGATAAGGTGGCCTTTGGTCACCAGGGTATATGTCCATCTGTGTTTCCTTTGCTTTTCCACTGTCCTTGTCCAGAGTCGGGTCATGTTTCAGTAAGGTTGAGTGGAAAGGGTTAATTAATACTGCTCAGTGCTAGGAGCTTCAGAGATTCAGAGACTTGATCCAGGGTGTTCAGAAGTCACAAGAGATGAAACACAGACACAAATGACCTAGGAACAAAGACAACCTAAGTGCTGCCAGGTACCTGAGGAGTTGGAGGAACTGCTTACCTTAGAATACTTGCTACCATGTAGTAAACATAATCAAGATCATAAAATGCCTCCTTCTTTTTCAATAGGCCCAAGATTCACAATTTTGGAAGGTACCCTTACGTAACCATAGTATTTTAGGATTCTGATTTCATTAAATCAAGTGGCAAAATTGTGCAGTACATAGATATGCATCTCACTGGCAAACTTTTGAGGGGCTACTTTATAAGGTGAGCTTGGCATCAACAAAAGCAACTCGGGGACCACGCATGGACATCCATTTCCAGTAAACCTAGAAAACTCAAAATCGAGTCACAGAGCTGGTCCATTTGAAATCAGAGGGTGAGTCGACACATCTACAATTCTTCTGCCTGATGAGGAGGGTGATAATAAATAAGTTGTCTGAAACTGTGTGTGACTTCTCCACATTATACTACAAAGTTGAAAGGAAAATGGTGTTCATCTTTGTGGTCTCTGCAGTGTCAGGCCACCAGAGGAGGGATATAGTGAAAGTATATTGCAGGGAACTCTGCTCAATATTATGTAACAACCTAAATTGGAAAAGAATTTGAAAAAGAATAGATACATATATCAGTATAACTGAATCACTTTGCTGTACATCTGAAACTAACACAATATTCTTAATCAACTATAATCCAATACAAAATAAAAAGGTAAAAAAAAAAAGAAAGCATATTGCAGATCAAAATAAGCAAATTCTAGGACTTCCCTGGTGGTGCAGTGGTTAAGAATCCACCTGCCAATGCAGGGGACGCGGGTTCGAGCCCTGGTCCGAGAAGATCCCACAGGCCGTGGAGCAACTAAGCCCGTATGCCACAACTACTGAGCCTGCGAGCCACAACTACTGAAGCCCTGTGCACCTAGAGCCCATGCTCCGCCACAAGAGAAGCCCCTGCTTGCCGCAACTAGAGAAAACCGGTGCACAATAACGAAGACCCAATGCAGCCAAAATAAAATAAATTAAAATAAATAAATTTCAAAAGAAAAGGCACATTCTAGAACACACAGAACTCCTCAGCCTCTGTTAACATGTCACCATACAGTTTCATTTTCTACATGTGCCCACTTCACACAGATGGACTATTCTCCACAGAGATAACGCTTGTAAACTTCCTCATAGAGAACAATAGGACTCTTGCTGCCTTCAGATTGTCCCTGCAGCTCCGGCTTATCTGAGACAACAAGCTTCAGACCCAGGTGAGGCTGCCGGGGCTGCTCGGGCGAGGCCCCATCTCCTGCGCGGAAGACCACTCCTGTCTACCACCTCTCCCTTCGGTGGCTGCCCATGTCTTCCTCCTTTTCCCTCTTGACAACTGAAGCTGAGTAGCCTCCTCCACTGGCCGTATCTTTAGATAATTGGCGGAGGCCTCTGCACCCCTTAATGGCAGCCATAGGAAAAGCAGGAGGTGTTTTTTGGGGTTTTTTTTGGCCTGATGTGCAACCTTATCCACCACTTAACCGTCTGTATGATTATGAACATGCCTCTCAACTTCTCCAAAATTGTTATTCATTTTGTAAAATGGAGACAATATAGTTACCTCATAGGGTAATTGTAAGAATTAAATTGGACAAAATGAGTTGGATAAGGTGCACGGTCACGACGAGACTTCAGTATGTGCGCTCTCCCTTCCTTATTTTTTATTCCGTAATCCACCTTAGCACCTGTATTAGTCCCTATGGCTGCCAGAACAAACTGCCCCAAACCTGGTGGATTGAAACAACAGAAATTTATTCTCTCACAGTTCTGGAGGCTAAATGTGCAAAATCAAGGCGTCGGCAGAGTCATGCTCTCTCTGAAGACTCCACAGAAGAATCCCTCCTTGCCTCTTCCAGCTTCTGGTGTTGCCGGCATTCCTCGGCTTGTAGCTGCATCACATCAATCTCTGCCTCTGTCTTCACTTGGCCCCCTACCTTGTGTGTATGTGTCTCCTCTTCTTAAAGGAACAGGAGTCATTAGATTTGGGTCCCAACCAAAGGCAGTACAACTTTATCTGAACTTCATTAATTACATCTGCAAAGACCCCATTTCCAAATAAGGTCACACTCTGAGGTTTCAGATGGACATGAATTTTGGGGCAACACTATTCAAACCACTATAACACTGTACATTTCTACGGTTTTTTTCCTGGAAAGATATGACTTTAATTTTCCTTAAAATCTCCCAAACATTCCCAAAGTATGTATATTTTATGAATGCCTACTAAAATGCATATTGATTTTTTCTGATTAACTGAAGAAATACACAATTTGACATTTTCATCATTATTAAGGCATAATGACCTACTGTGGTGTTTCTAATGGTACAGAATGTTTTTTCTCACCTCTGTGGAGTCCATCTGGCTTGCTGGACTGGTTTCTACTGAGCGTGGATGTCATTATCAGGTTACAAATCTGCAGGGAGGTTTTGAGACAATGCAAATCCTGTGATCTGTGTTAGGCTACCATCACTTTCAAAAGATACCTTGTGTTCAAACTGTGTGCTAGGAACAAAGAATGAACATTTGTCATTCCTGTTCTACTACATAAGGTGGTACTCCTCAAAAATTAGACTTTGAAAAAAATTCAGCCACTAAGCCACTGTTTCAATAACTAAGAAAGATTGGCATTCATCGGTATCTTTATAAAAATTTTTAAATTCTTAATAAAATATATTTAATATCAGAATCATAGAATATTTTTTCATGGAAAGGCAGTTTATTTTAAATATGGCAGTGTGTACATGTTAATCCCAAACTCCCAATCTATCCCCTCCCCCCCCCAGTAACCATCAATTCATTTTCTGTCTGTGAGTCTGTTTCTGTTTTGTAAATAAGTTCATTTGCATTATTTGTTTTGGTTCTACATATAAGCAATCTCATATGATGTCTTCCTCTGTTTGACTTACTTCACTTAGTATGATGATCTTAAGAATAAAATAATCTTAGAGGTATTGACTTCAATCCTCTCAGCTTATTGTTGAGAAAACTGATATCCTGGAGGGTTAAGTGGTGACTTTCACAACGTTACACAGCTAATTAGTTGCAGAAACCACATTAGTATCTAACCTCCTCCCTCCATACCAATACCAGATCTGTAGGTTGGGTTTTTAGAGACTCCTTCTAATTTGTGTCATCACCTCAGAAGGCTTTTTTCTCCCTAGGCATTTTTTTTTTTTTCTTTTGCGGTACGCGGGCCTCTCACCGTTGTGGCCTCTCCCGTTGCGGAGCACAGTTGCAGAGCACAGGCTCCGGACGCGCAGGCTCAGCGGCCATGGCTCACGGGCCCAGCCGCTCCGCGGCATGTGGGATCTTCCCGGACGGGGGCACGAACACGTGTCCCCCGCATCGGCAGGCGGACTCTCAACCACTGCGCCACCAGGGAAGCCCCCCCACCCCTAGGCATTTTGATCAAGTTTTTTGCTTTCTTAAATGTCAGTTAGCAGCTCCAATTTTAAAGATCCACTTGAATAGAAAAGATTTCTAAAAATGATTTGTATTATTTAATGATCATCCTTGTGTAGCCAGAAATCAACACAGTACTGTAAAAAGAGAGATTTGGTACCATATTAAAATATTTCTTAATTACTACTGTAGGATGGGAATTCTGATATTTATTGCGAAAACAAAGATGATAAAGATCGAGAATTCCTCCAAGATTCATAATCACTGGTTAAAAACCAGTCATTAAAACACCATATACTGAATTTAATAAGATAAGCAAGAACTTT
Source organism: Physeter macrocephalus (assembly GCF_002837175.3). Classification (NCBI taxonomy): domain Eukaryota; kingdom Metazoa; phylum Chordata; class Mammalia; order Artiodactyla; family Physeteridae; genus Physeter; species Physeter macrocephalus. The sequence continues at coordinate 21,559,837 of NC_041221.1, forward strand.
TATAAAGTCAGCTGAGAGAGGAAGTGTCAAGAAAGTCTTCACATATCATTTGATCTAGGACCTCAGGAGGAGAAAGGCGTAGAGGAGAACATATTGTTCTTGGAAGGATTGAAATAAATGTTGGATTATGAAACCAGCGGGCAAGCTGAGTCTCCCCAGAAGCTTAGCCCGTCGGTAGGTCGTTTAATTCATTCATTCAAAGGCATTTATTGGGTCTGCTCTAGGCACCATTAGTCACAAGGCATAAGGCAATAGGACACCGTGTCTGCCCTCAAATGGAGTGGATGATTCACTCCTGAGATTTAGACTTTGATTGGCTTCAAAGACCTTATTGTCCAACTCCACCCATTAGCCACCAGAATGGGGAGACTGCCCCCTGAGTCCCTATTTGGGGAAGATCTGCAGGCTGAGGGACCCATTGGAAGCAAACGTGCGCAGAAGGGAGAGTAGGAATGTGGGAGGGGCCTCTGGGCATGTGACTGAGGAGGGCAGGACCCTCGCCATGTTTGCGGGCTGATATTTGGCAACACCCATGTTTCATAAGTTGCCTCCAGGGCTAAACCGTCCAGATGGACCAAGACCCAAACCCCAAAGAGTTATTTAAGAGTAGAAACCAAAATGAGATGCAGTGAAGAAACCATTTTTCAGTTTACCATGTATTAGCTTTCTATTGCTGCTTAAAAAATCACCACAAACGCAGTAGCTAACAATAGCACAAACTTATTAATGTTTTTCCTTTGGTAGGACAATTGGAAAAGTTACCTAATGACTTGTTCTCAGGGACAGATGACCTTCAATCCTGTGTGAGCATCCATACGGTGCTAACATGAGGCTAGTGAGATTGAATATGAACAGGCCCTCTCTCCTGTCATCATATTTCACATTCATTAAGTTCTAGAGATCTATAGTTAACAGTACACCTGTGATGCACTTAAAAATTTGTTGAGTGTAGATCTCATGTTAACTGTGTGTTATTACACACACACAAACACACGTACACATACACACAAACAACACACACAAACCCACAAAGGCACACAAGGAAACTCTTGGAGATGATGCCTGTTTATTACCTTGATTGTGGCAACGATATCACAGGCATAAGCATATATCCAAACTCATCAAATTGTATATAGTAAATGTGGGCAGTTTTTTTACATATAAATTATAACTTGGTAAAGCTGTTTTTAAAAAAGAATTGCCACTCTCATAATTCTAAGATAGTTTTAACTTCTGCTATCAAATATCTTGTATTTAGGTCTTTTCTTCACATAACCTTTCTGATTTATGATTTCATTTGTTTTTCTGTGGTGACACCTCAATACACTTGCCAAACCTTCCCCCAGCCCCAAATGTTAGAAACTTCATTCATTTCCACAAGTTTTTGAATGTGAGTACTTCTGCTGGGAGAACAATCTGTGTAAATATGAATAATAAGAGACTATTTAAGACAGTAATTGGGATCCACTGGCCTTTCTTAAGCCTCTCAGTCACTTTGATGATTTCTGATGGGATACAGAAATGGGCTTTCATGAGATGTAGCCACGGTATAAAGTTAAATTTATAAGTTCTGCCACCAGAGTCTCCGTGTTCAAATCCCGCTCCACCATAGACCAGGTGTGTGAAGGGAAATTACCCACACTCCCAGGTGAACACAACAAACACTGGCTGTTACTATTATTTCTTTGATAGCTGGAGAGGTAAGGAAGGTGTGAGTTTGCAAGATAAATGTAATTACCTTGCTAGAAGCAAAAGCTACTTCTAACTTGTGTTGGAGGTATTCTCAGCTTCAGAAATGAATCACATCTAGAAGGCTCAGATTTTCAGACCTGTGTTCTTTAGCACTTTTGGGGAAAACAGATTACTTTCCCCTTCACTTTAGATCATGGCTTGAAAGACTTGAATACCTCAGGAGGTTATTTATAGACACACTCAGAGCATCTCATGAGTTACTGCTGAAGCGTACTGAGATCAGTAAAGACAAAAGTTCTCCATAAAGCAGTTCCTATAAAATCCCTATGTGCAGATCATCTCACTTTTCTCATCTGTATAATGTGGGAAAAAAGTACTTAACTCCTAGGGTAACCGGTTGTGAGGATCAAGGAGTCATAAATGTGAAGTTTATATCCTAACTCAGAGTACCTGCTCTCTAAATATTATCAACATTCTCATCATCACCATCACCATCATCATCACCATCACCATCATCACCATCACCACATCACCATCACCATCACCATCATCACCATCATCACCATCACCATCATCACCATCACCATCATCATCACCATCACCATCATCATCACCATCACCATCATCCCAATCATTATCATCATTTCATCGTCTAGCCTTTGTCAGGCTTTCTTTCTAATTCAAAAGGTGTTATTTTTTCCAAGGTGCCTCACCTTTTTTCCTTCTTCTCTACAACACAACACCTTTCTGACAGCTTACTTTAAGCCCCTCCACCAGCACCTCTAGCATCACCCCTACGTGGTGATCATTTAACAAACTCTTTTTGGACCTTTTTTCTCTTTCTTTTCACTCTTTCACTAAACAATTGCATTGATCTTAAGAATTCCATGAGTATATGTTTCCAGCCTGTTCCCTTTTTCACTTGCCAACAGGATAGTCACTTTGGATATCCTGCATGTAGAAAAAAATATCTCAAAATTGATTTCAGTATTTTTTTTCTCCAAACTAAATTTTTCAACCTAGGTTCATTGATCTCTTTTTGATGAGAAATGTAAGGCATAATATATGTGGCCCCAGTGGAAAGGAACCAGATGGCTCTGTGAGAGCTTATTAGTAAGATGTAGAGCAATCCCTGCCACCCAGGACCACGGTCTCAGCCCGTGTGAGGAGGCGATGTGATGGCAAGCAGACAGCGAGGGCACTCCTGAGTCAAGACCTATTGGATCAGTGGAGAGGGCTTGGGCTTTTGTTCGTATCCCATGGCAAGACCTGCTCAAGCTCAGTGAAAAGCTCATCAGCAGACTTATCTTAAATATTCGGGGTGAGTCGAGGAAGGGGGTGCTGATGACTCATTCCCTCCACATCTGCAGTTAGACTTGTCACTGATTCCCAGGGGCCGGCACATGACTGGATGGAGATGGCAGGCCAGGGAGGCGATAGCAGTGGACTAAGCTGCACTTCCGCTCTTTCAGGACACAGGAATGATTGAGTTTCCCTTGGATGAAGCAGCCCCAGCGGGAAATGGATTGATTTAGGTGTCTTTCCAGGATTCCACCAAGAGGGCCATTCGCAGGAGACCAGAGGAACCAGAAAAGGGTCACTGGAAGAAGGCAAGTGTGATCTCTCATGTCAGGGAATATACAGCAGGGCCTCTTGTAAAGTGTCTGGAAACAAATCACCCTGTGCCACCCAAGAGCAAACATCAGAACGACGTGGCTGCCCGGCAGACGACGGAGATGCCGAGGACCCTGCTGCAGCAGGGCGAGGCCATGCACCGCCCACCGTGCCAGGTCGCGGTGCAGAAGAAGGATGGCTGTGACTGGACCCACTGCACTGTCTGCCACACAGAGATCTGCTGGGTCACCGAGGGGCCTCGCTGGGGCCCCGGGGGCCCTGGAGACACCAGAGAGGGCTGCCGCTGCCGGTGAATGGGGCTCCTTGCCACCCCAGCTGTCAGAATTGCCACTGAGCTGAGGATGGCCTGGTACCCATGCTGACCCAGGCCCACATCTGCAAGCTGCTGTGGGACAGGGCTGGTGCTTTGGCTCTGATTTCTGGCCTGGGAGATGCCTTTGCGCTTGGCTGAGACAGGGGCCCTGAAGAGGCCAAGGCCCCTGAGCTGTGTGGATGGCCTTGTTTGCTGCGGGCGTCGCAGGGGCCCTGCCTGATCTGGCCTTTGTCCGCAACTGCATCTGCCCCAGTGCCTTTGCCCTTCCCCTGGCGCTTGCCAGCCAGACCTTTCATCTCCTCTCTGTGGCTCTCATCTCTGCCTAACCCAGCCTTAAACACAGCCCTGGCCAGAGGCCTTGCTGGATGGAGCCTCTGAGAACCCCGGTGAGTCCACCCTTCCCTCATCCACCTCCCTCGTCTGCAGGGCGCTGAGCACTCAGAGCCTACCACCTCCCCTGTCGGCTTTCTGGGGGTGACTTTTCTCTGGCTTTGCTGTTGGAGGCCTTGGAGGCAATACAGTCACCTTGGAGGTTAGGATGTCAGCATATGAATCCGGGTGGGAGAGCACACAGTTCAGTGCCTAACAGCACTTAGAGACTCAGTGTAGATATATGAGTTGTCTTTATAGTAATCTTGATAACAGCAAGTCATCACGGGGTACCAGGAAGGGGACCCATCCCAATTCACAAACCTGTGTTACGGTACTAGTTTCAAGCCTCATGTTTTCCTCTTCTTCTATTTCACCCAAAAATATTCTGAACTTCCTTCTACTTATTTTAGTCGCATGAGCTGGGGCTATACCCATTGGTTTAGCTCAATCAGCAGCCAGCTCTGGAGGGGCGGGTGGCCACAGGCAACGTCAAGAGATGGAAGAGATTCTGGCAGTGACCACGTGATTTGTTTAAACATTTAATATCTCCTCTGCCTCAAAGATGATGAGTCCAGTTTCATTCCTAAGCTTATCTGTGGACATGCTCCATATTCTGTTCTGATTAGATTAGCTAGGGCATTGTGATATTCTTCTTTTTTTTTTAGCTAACCAGCTCTTGGGTATGTCTGTAAAATCTATTACTTTACTGTTTTTAATTTGTTTGGTTTTGTTCAGACACAAGAGCTTATATAAAGCTCTTTGGAAAGGAATCCCTCTGTATTTAAGGGACTTAAATATTCTATCTTCAAATAAAATCTCCGCAACAGAATGTGATGATAGTACAGTGGTAAACCTTTCAAGTTCTAATGATGTAAAGAAAAGGTGAAAACAAGGTCTTTTTCCGCCAATTTGAAAAATTAGTGTAGGATCCCTATGAGTTTTCTTAAAAGGAATAAAATGTTAAAGATTCATTAACATTCTTCTCATTCCCTCACACACATAATTAATCTCCTGAGGTTGAGATATTGCATTTCCATGCAAGTTTTTATAATTTAGTGTATATAAATGTGATTTTATCTATGATATGTATGTGTGATTACATATACACATTTATTTTTATATGTATGTATACATATATATATAATATCATTAAGCTATTCAATATTTTTTAAACTTTTTTCTCTGTGTCACCTGATAACTTATGCATATAATAGAATACCAATAGAAGAGAAAAATGAATAAACTACAGCAACATTTATCAACAGGGATAACACTAAGGACTTCATTTGGATTTCACATTTTTAAATTTTGTTTTAAAATTTATATCTCTTTGTTATTTCAGAATGCAATGCAAAGAAACACATTACAATTAATTGTCATATTTCCTTAGTCTCCTTCAATTTCTGACAGGTTCTCAGGCTTTCCTTGTCTTTGATGAGCTTGAAGAGCACTTGTCAGTTTTCTTTTTAGAGATTTCCCTTAATTTGATTTTTGTTTGTTTGTTTCAGAATTGCTAACCAGTAAGCCCTGTGAGAAAACAAATAACCAACTGGAGTGAAGTATCTCATTTTCTCTTTTTTCCCCCTAGTTTCTTAAGGTGGAAGCTTAGATTATAGGTTTGAGAGCTTCCTTCTTTTCTAATAAGAGTAGTTTTTGCTATAAATTTCACTCTAAGCACTGCTTTTAACTGCATCTTACAATTTTTTTTAATTTTAATTAATTAATTAATTAATTAATTAATTTTTGGCTGCGTTGGGTCTTCATTGCTACGCACCAGCTTTCTCTAGTTGCAGCGAGCGGGGCCTTCTCTTGTTGCAGAACACAGGCTCTAGGTGCATGGGCTTCAGTAGTTGTGGCAGCCGGGCTCAGTAGTTGTGGCACACGGGCTTAGTTGCTCTGCAGCATGTGGGATCTTCCAGGACCAGGGATCGAACCTGTGTCCCCTGAATCAGCAGGCAGATTCTTAACCACTGCACCACCAGGGAAGTCCTATCCTACAAATTTTGAAATGTAGTATTTTCATAATTTTCATTCAGCTCAAACTATTTTTAATTTTGCTGTGCACTTCCTCTTTGACCTATGGGTTATTACAAAGTGTATTGTTTAATTTCCAAATACTTGCAGATTTTCTAGATATTTTTCTGTTATTGGTTGCTAATTTTAAGTCAAGACTTGAGAAAACACTTAACTATGCTTTTTATTCTTTTAAATTTGTTAAAGCTTGTTTATGGCCCAGAGTGTGAGCTATTCAATGAATATTCCATGTATACTTAGAAAAAGGTTTATTCTGCTGTTGTCCAATAAAGTATCAACTTAATGAGGTTGTTCATTCGAGTTTCCTATATCTTTACTGACTTTCTGCCTATTTGTTCTTTTAAGTACAGAGAGAGAGGAGGGTTGAAAATTCCAACTCTAATTATAGATTTGTCTACTTCTTCTTTTAGTTCTATCGGTTTTACTTCATGTATTTTGAAGTCCTTTGTTAGGTGCACACGTGTTTATTATTATGTCTTCTTAGAGAATTGATCTTTTGATCATTATGTAATATCCTTCTTTAACTCTGATAATTTTCCTTGTTTTGACGTCTACTTCGAACATACTATATGAAATAAATATAAGTACTATAACTTTCTCTTGTTTAGTGTTCGCATAGTATATCATTTCCCATCCTATTAGTTTTCACTTATCAGTGTCTTTATATTCACAGTGAATTTCTTATATACAGCACAGAGGTGGGCCTTGTTTTTACCCCTTCTAATCGTATTTTCACTTTTTGTGTTCAGACCATTTACATTAAAAGTAATTATTGATATAGATTAAAACATATCACATTATTAGCAGTTTTCTACTCATTTAATCTTTTCTTGATTCATTTTTTCATCTTTTCTTGTCTTTTCTTGGGTTATTTGAGCAATTTTTGTAATTCCATTTTTATTTCTATTGTTGAGTCATAATTTATACTTCTTTAAAAAATTTTTTTCTGATGGTTGCCCTAGGGTTTAAAACTGTAGATCTTAATCAGAATCTGTATTCAGTTAATATTATACTTAAAATTATACTTCTTTATATGTGGTGTAAGAACCTTACAACTATATATTCTTATAAGTATAATATATATAAATATATTTATATATAAATTCTTCCCTCTTATTTGTGATATTGTTGCCAGCTTACTTTTACATATACTATAAACACACCGTACAATTTTTGCTTTGCACAGTTATCCTTTAGAGCAATTAAAAAGAAAAGGAAAATGAAGTTTATATTACCTTCATTTTTTACATTTTCCACACTTTTTTTTTATTTCATAGATTCATGTTTCTGTCTGCTATTATATTCCTTCTCCTTGAAAAGCACACTTTAACATTTCTTGTAGAGTAGATCTGCCAGGAATGAATTTCCTCAGTTTTTGTTCATCTGAGAAAGACTTCATCATCTTCATATGACTTCACATATTTTTAAAGGGTATTTTCACAGGGTATTAAATGCTGGATTGACAGATTTTATTTTCTTTCAGGACTTTAAAGTTGTCAATGCATTATGTTCTTACTTGCATAGTTTCCAATAAGAATTCTGCTGAAATTCTTATCTTTGTCCCTCTTTATTTAATGTATTTTTTTTTCTCACTAACTTCATGCTTTTCTCTTTGTCTTTCGTTTTCAACAGTTAGAAAAATATATATCTTGATGTTTGGTGGGGTTTTTTGTTTGTTTTTACTATATATTGCTTAACATTTCTGAGCTTTATGGATCTGTAGTTTGGTGTCCATAAATCATTTTGGAAAACTGTCATATTTATTATGCATGCTTTACTCTTCTCCTTTTAGGATTCCTATTATGCACATATCCAAACATTTGATATTTTTTCACAGCGTTGGATGCTCTTTTTATTTTTCAGTCTTTTCCTCTATGTCTTTCAGTTGGGTAACTTTCATTGACATGTTGTCAAGTACACTGACTCTTTCCTGAGCTGTGTCATGAGCCCATGGAAACCATTCTGCATCTCTGTTACTGTGTTTTTCATTTCTAACATTTTTACTTGATTTTTTTCTTACAGTTTCCATCTCTCTGCTAATTTTTCATCTGGTCTTTCATGTTATATGCCTTTTCTACTAGACTCTTCAACATAAACGTATTAGTAATAGTTATTTTAAATTCCTAGTCAGATAGTTACAACATCTGCTTCATATCTGAGTTTGGTTTTATGTATTGTTCTGTTTCTTGGGAGTTTGTTGCTTTTTTTATGCTTTGAAGTTTTTTTGTTGAAAGATGCCCATAGTGCTGTAGAAACTGAATAAATAGTTTTATGCTTGGAAATAGGCACATCTTTTCTTATGCTCATCCCTTCCTGGGGAATTTTGTCTTAATTTAGTCAAAAGATCAGCAGAAGCTTTTGGCAAGGGTCAGGTAACAAGTACTTTAGGACTTGTGAGTAATAAGATCTCTACAAAATAACCTCTGACAATATGTACACAGGTGGGTGTGGATGTGTCCCAATAAAACTGTGTTCATGGCTTCCCTGGTGGCGCAGTGGTTGAGAGTCCGCCTGCCGATGCAGGGGACG
>NC_041221.1:21568785-21572492 GCF_002837175.3 Physeter macrocephalus
AGGGGACGCGGGTTCGTGCCCCGGTCTGGGAGGATCCCACGTGCCGCGGAGCGGCTGGGCCCGTGAGCCGTGGCCGCTGAGCCTGTGCGTCCGGAGCCTGTGCTCCGCAACGGGAGAGGCCACAGCAGTGAGAGGCCCACGTACCGCAAAAAAAACAAAAAAAAAAAAACTGTGTTCACTAAGCAGGCACTGGGCCAGATCTGGTTGTGGGCCATGGTTTGCTGACCCTCGATCTACTTAGGAGTGGGGCTGTTGTTATGATTCTCTTCAATCACTACAGGCTTCAAATTCTTCTAGCAACACCTTGTTGTTTTATGGAGGCTGGCTTTCTAGATGTTTCTCATCTAAAAAGGAGAAACCTTAAAACTGCCCCACCTCAGCTTTAAGACTTCCCTTCCCCTGATCTTCAGAGAGAGTCTGTCTCTGGTTTATTTCCCAGAAGTATTCCGCAATTACTTTTGTTTTTTGCGGTACGCGGGCCTCTCACTGTCGCGGCCCCTCCCGTTGCGGAGCACAGGCTCCGGACGCGCAGGCTCAGCGGCCGCGGCTCACGGGCCCAGCCGCTCCGCGGCACGTGGGATCCTCCCGGACCGGGGCGCGAACCCGGTTCCCCTGCATCGGCAGGCGGACTCTCAACCACTGCGCCACCAGGGAAGCCCCCGCAATTACTTTTAATCGATGCTTGTTACCTGGTTTGGGGTGGATGGACTTCTCTGATGTTCAGATTAACCCTCAGTCTTAGACGGGCTTGTGTCCTGGGCCTCAGGGGAAGGGACTTCATGAGTGCTCCTGTCTGTCTTCCAGTTGTAGTTCTGGACCCCTTTGGTATTCCTGCCCCTACTCCCCGACCTTAGGAGTAAAGGCCTTTCTTCTGTTCCCTTCCTGCAGCTGCAAGACAGTTTATTTTGCCTAAATTACCCCCACAGATTAGACTTTTATTCCATGGGGAAGATGGGGAAGCGGGATCCAGGTGGACTTTTGTGCCCCTCCCACAGTAGGTTTCTTGGGATTCCTGTCTCCCCTTTAGCATCCAATGGGATGCATGATAAAAGGCCTTCAAGAATGTGCAAGGCCTTCCCACCCCTGTTATCTGCTCCCGGCGGCTGCACACCCTCCTTCCAGCCTGCACTTGGCCTTCACCAGTTCATTGACTGTTGCAGCAGGATTCTACTTACCAGGGGGTCCAGCTGCATGTGACCCAGGTCAATAAGTACTGCAGTCTCATCTTCCTCTAGGCACTGGCCTCTCCCCAGATTTGGAGTTATTTGGCTACTCTGTGACGGCAGCTCTCTGATGGGTACAACTTCGTTGTCATACTAGTGTAAGCCACACTTTTTCCACCTGTTTACATCCCCACGTAGACCCAGAACTCTCAATTTTTTAAGTTTCATATGCACTATTAGATCTTTTATGCCTCTAGAATATTTCTGTTGTTATTTTGTGGGCAGAGATCTGATTTTTTTTTCTCCCTATGACTAAACTTTTTTACCACAATACCTTTCTTCTTTTTTTAATTGGGTTTTACAAAAGGTTTATACAACTTACCTTCTTCATCTTCTTAATGATTTGAAGTCTATTCACTGTAAAATTGTATTTTACAATTTCAGGTTCCTCTGATGCTAGCCTGTACACCAGTTGCTGTGTTTTCCTTAGGATTTTCAGAGAGGTCTTCTCCGTGTGATTTTAAACTTTGAAATGGTTCTTATTTTGTATGTCAATCCACAAAGCCTCAACGGGTGAAGTATCCATCCATTTAATTTTGGCTTTCTACTTAATTCTTCCAGATGGCTCAGCAATATCAGTGGCCTAGGACCAATTTTTATATTAATCCTCTAATTAGATTTTCCTACACCTCATGTGTAGAATAATTTGGACTCCTGACTCAGGCAAAATTCAGGTCTGGAGTTTTAATTTCTCCTGGAAGATATTTTCCTGAGCTCCCCTATCCTGCTGGACAGAATGTCTCAGTCCCTCTTCATCCGCGTTTGCAGCCCTCTGACCGTCGCTGTTTTGTGCATGGACGCTTGCTCCTTTCTTACCCAGGCCCAAACCCAGGAAACACGGCTGAGACAGCTTGGCACTGCTCCTCTGCCTCCCGGGCACTGCCCTCTGGGCCTGGGTATCCACAGTTCTTTCTTGAAAATTCAGCTTTGTTTAAAAACAGAAACACGTGCATCGCTCTGATAGAACTGAAAGAAAAAGAACATCTTTAACATACATTAGCCCAGACGCAGTGATGCTTGAACCACTCCATTCAAGATGCTGTTCAGCGGGTTTTCTCCTGCTGTGTCCTCAGCTACCTCCTCTGCCTCTGTTGTCTTCCCAGCCTCTTAAGGAGGAAAGAGAGTAGCCCCCAGGAAACTCCTGCCCCTGGCAGAGTTGCCTTGGATACATATCTTTATGTACATGTGGGGACTTCCAAGTCCTACTTTGGTTGGGGGAAGAGATTAGGAAGCAAGGATTGCACAGAGTGTGTACAAGATGTAACTTTCCTCCTCTCTCCTTGCCCCAACCTGGCGTGGTTGCACCCCATCTGTCTGAGGTTGGCTGGACTTGGAGTGTGTGCAGGAATTACTGCAAAAAGCCCTTGAAAACGCAGACTAGACAGTTAGGAGATGGGGGTTCCACTCTTTTTTTTTTTTTTTTGCGGTACGCGGGCCTCTCACTGCTGTGGCCTCTCCCGTTGCGGAGCACAGGCTCCGGACGCGCAGGCTCAGCGGCCACGGCTCACGGGCCCAGCCGCTCCGCGGCACGTGGGATCCTCCCAGACCGGGGCGCGAACCCGGTTCCCCTGCATCGGCAGGCGGACGCGCAACCGCTGCGCCACCAGGGAAGCCCGGGGGGTTCCACTCTTGCTCTCTCCATAACTCACAGTAAAACCTTATGCAGCCCGAGGAAGGACTACATGATACAGAGTTGTATTAATTAGCTTGCAAACTTAAATCTTCTTTTCCTACCTTTTTTTCACAAGTGTCAGCTTATTTTTAAGGCATCGCCATTTTCAGCCTGTGTTTCTTAAACCATGGCTCACAGGAGAAAATTGTTTGCTTTCTTCCACAGCTAGATTTTTCTGTCGATTTTTCCCACTTAGAGATTAAGTGGATGGGGATAAGCCATTGCCACCATGGTGGTAGCAAATCTCCCCGCATCTGAATAGGACCAAATTGAGCAGGGATGCTCCACAAACTCACCAGGCCACTGTCACACTTCTCAGTGGTGTTGGCACCCACGGGAGAGGGCTGCTGTCACCGCAGAGGGGAGCTGCAGTAGCCACACCACGACTTCATCCGTATGGTGTCACCCCTGTGCCCAAGAAAGAATACGAAAGCTACAGAGGCTCAAGCTGTCCCCAGATGTCTCAAACCTGTCAGAATCCCTCACCCACAAACCCACACCGTTGCCCTTCGTTCACGAGCCATCCTTGTACATCGGACGGAGAATCAGATGTTGTATCTGGGTGGTGTCAGCCGGGGAGACAGGGCGTCGGGCAGGTCTCAGCAGGTGCTGACCCCCTGGGGCCCACGTGCTGCCTGGTAGGTACTCGCAGCCCTCCGGAAAGCCAGGTCCAGGGAGCCTGACACTAACAGCTGGATTTCATAGTGGGTGGGAGGCCATCCCTGGGGTGAGTTGTGGGGCCCACAGACAGGAGACACGTCCTAGCAGGTCTTGGGCATCAGGAGAAGCCGGAGCAGCCTGCCTCGAGGAGG
>NC_041221.1:21572706-21578813 GCF_002837175.3 Physeter macrocephalus
AGGGGGAGGAGAGGAGGGTGAGGAGGGGGAGGGGGAGGAGGGGCGGCACCGCAGATGAGACGCTCAGGAAGGCGGGGTCTCAGTGGGTGGAGCCTCAGTGGGATTGGCTGTGACCCAGGAGGGGCCAGCAGAGCAAACAGCACATCCAAAACCTGCCTGTGTCAGAAAGTTTCTCGGGAAGATTCTTAGATGCCAAGAACCCGAGTGGAGAGCTCAAAGAGAATGACAACAAAATACGTCTCCTCTACAAGGTGGGCATCTTTAGGGCGCCCGGCGGGAATGGCTGTTAACGGATTTACCTGTACCATTTTTCATCACAAAAGTCAATGTTTTGGGTCTGAGCCGGAGAGCTGTTCCTGAGTTGACGTGATGTAGGAACGGAACATTTCAGAATCGTGACTGCGGACGAGGCTTTTACCTGTCTTACGTGAAGGGGACTTCGAACATTTGAAGGAATTCGAGGCAGCACAGGGTTGCTGGTTCCTGGGTTCTGCAGACGCCGCTTGTTGCCAATTAAACATAACCCTTCAGATTAGCGCTGTCAAATTTTTCACACATGCAGACGGAAGCAGGAGGGGGCCACGTTTCTGCAGCTGTGGCTTGTGTCTCATGGGCCCAGGAAATTCTCAGGTGTCAGAAGTGCCCGTGGAGGAGTGGCCGGAATGCAGAGGGAGAAAGCCCGCTGAACAGCATGTTGCTAGGGGTGTGGCCCTAGCATCCCCCCGTGTACCTGAAACACCTTAGAGATGCTCCTTGTTGCGTGTTATTATTGACGTACTGCCGTATGCGTGCGCTTTTCCTACGCGTATTTTAGGAGGTCAGGACGGCACCTGGAGTCCTCCCTCCTCCTGTTTCTCTGCACTCCTCAAAGGCCAACAGCTCACGTTTCAGCTGTTTCTCCTGCCATTGACGTCACTGTTTCTAGATCTCATACTTATTGAAGAACCTTGATTTTTCCGTCTTAGGTTTTCTATGGAAAATGAGTTTACCCTACTCCCCTTCCTCCCATCAAATCGGTATCACAGTTCTGCTTCAACCAATCTTGTTAGTCCTCCAGGGCTGTGTAACCAAGTGCCACAAACTGGAAGGCTTAAACACAGAAATGCATTGTCTCCCAGTTTTGGAGCCTGGAAGTCCGAGATCAAGCTGCCGGCAGAGCGGGTTCCTTCCGAGGATGTGAGGGAGAGTCTGTTGCACGCCTCTCCCCTAGTGTCTGGTATTTGCTGGCCATCCTTGGCTCTCCTTTGCTTCGGAAGCATCACCCCATCTCTGCCTCTCCATCTTCCTGTGGTGTTCTCCCTGAGTGGGTGTGTCTGTGTCCAAGTCCCCTGTTTATAAGGACGCCTGTTATATTGTATTAGACCCCGTCTTAACGACCTCATCTTCTCTTGATTACCTCTGCAAAGACCCTATCTCCACAGAACAGTTACATACTAGGGGTTAGGCCTTCGACATATCAACCTGGAGAGGGGGGCACAAAATTCAACCCACAATACCACTCTCAGCTGCTTATTATATAATCTTATAATTCACAGTGTAATCACACACCATAAAAGGGACACCAAATCTGTCCCTTTCCCCCCCCCCTAGAGTTTATAATTACTTGTCTTGATTCATTTACTTACTTTCCTGCATACTTAAATAGGTATTTCCAAATTCTCTGACAGCATTGGCTCTCCATTCAGTCAAGCACATGAGGAAATGGTTCAGAGCCGTTTTTCTTCTTGGAGACTCAGGTGTCTTTATTGTTCTCACCGGCACTGTTGAAACCTACAATTGCTGCACAACTTCTGCACCTGCCTGCCCTTCTCCAGCCTCCTGGGAATTCTCTCTACCTCTTTCCTATGTTGGATCACCTATTTCCCAGATGCCACATCTTACTGTTTCTTTTTCAGTCTCTCTTCGGCGGAGCACATCATTCGCTAATTCCCTAAGAGAGTGTTCAAGCATGCTAATGATTTAGAGTCCACAAATGGCCAAATGCTACTTTTCCGGCAACATCCATTTATGCTTTCTCTCTTTAATAACTGTGGCGGGCATCCAGCGGGCTCAGAATAAAGACTGCTTTCCCGGTTTCCCTGGCATGTTAATGTGGCCGCAAGAGCTCCCTGCAGCATGTGAGAGGGAGGAACGTGCCCTGCTGCCTGCTGCCCCCACCCCCCGGCTGGAGTGAAGATGTGACTGTGTGTGTTACAGCAGCCGTCTTGGACCCTCTGGTGGGAGCCACACGCTGAGGAAGACAGACAGTAGAAGAAGAGGAATTTGGGTTTTCTGATGGTCGCCTCGGCTTCCATACCTGTCCAGGACTACTGGCCATCGACGTGAGAAAAGCAGACTGCGAGTTTGGGATGTTTGGTTCAGCAGCTGAGCTATAACAACCCCATTGACGACCATGAAATAACAACCAAGCATGCCTGGAAATTCTGAAGCCGTTTCTTCACTCTCCCCTGTTTGAGAGATGAAGTGTTTATGAGTACGGTCTCTCGAACCACTCGCTAGTCATATGGTATGGGCAGTTTTCTTAACACCTCTGTGCCTCAGTTTACCCCATCTGTAAAAAGAAAAACAAACAAAAAAGAGGTGATCGTAAGGCTCTTAAACCGTTTATACTGATTTTAAACCATCTTCCTCTTATTTTTTTAATCCCACCATCTCATACTGTGGCTCTGCTGACTTTTGCCTGGAGCAAATGGTCCTTCTGGGCTCTGTTGTTTAGTCTGTTTGCTCCCCCACCTCCGCCCCGTCTTCTTCCTCCAGGCACTGAGGGTGAGCTTGCTCTGCTCTGCTAAGTCAAGGATTTCCATCCTTCAACATCAAGTTGGCCGTTCACCCTTTGTTATCTCCTCCCCTGTTGTACTTGACTTTGTGTGTTGATATGACTGTGTACGTATGTGTGTATATATTACTTTACTATATATCATTATAGACAATTTTATCTTTTTATTATATTTATTTAATATATTATGCATAATATATATTTTTTATTGACAAAAGGAGAGTTTGAGGAGGAAACAGAAATAAATGTCCTCATTCAGCAGATCACATATGACTGGAAAAAATTTTATCAAATATTTTAAAGTATAATTTAATTCTGTGATGAAATGAAAGAATAATAGAGATTCTTAGGTAGATCTCTGTAAAATCTGTAATATTACGTAGAAAATTCGGTGTCACTGAATCATTCTGGAATGGGGTCTGTAGCTTCTCTCAGTATCTTAAAAGAACGCCCTAATTTAAAAAAAAAAAAACTGCTGGGAACTTTGATTCCTTTGGAATATGGTTGACTGGAATAGAGTCAAGTCAGATGACATGTCCTGCTCCTTAAATGAAAGAATTTATTTTTTGTATTTTAGAAAAGCATTTGTAAGAACACATGTATATTTTACAAATTTTACCTTAAAAATATACCTATAGTCTTAATATTCATGCAGTTTTAGTTTTAAACCTCAGTCTGGGTAACATTACATGATAGTTCATGTGCCAGACCACAGGGAATTTAGGGCCACAGAGGTCTGCTGGAAAATAAGGAAAACAAAATAAAACAAAATCACTTAGATATTTTGTAAGAATATTGCTTCATTTCTATGTCAAAACTCTATGGTTAAGAGAAGAGATATTTTTGAGAGAATACCCAGAATCCCATACGGTCATATTGTGAGAAATAATAACATTGATATAAGGTTTTTTCATGAGAAATATGTACTTTAGAATATTATATCAGTTTTGTTTTTAAAATGTCTGAGTTACAAAGGAAACTTATTTTGCCTTCATAAAAATTTAGAACATCAATTAAAAAAAAAATAACCTAGGGCTTCCCTGGTGGCGCAGTGGTTGTGAATCCACCTGCCAATGCAGGGGACACAGGTTCAATCCCTGGTCCGGGAAGATCCCACATGCCACGGAGCAACTAAGCCCGTGCGCCACAACTACTGAGCCTATGCTCTCTAGCCCAAGAGACACAACTACTGAATCCTGCGCACCTACAGCCCGCGCTCTGCAACAAGAGAAGCCACCACGACGAGAAGCCCTCGCGCCGCAACGAATAGTAGCCCCCACTCGCTGCAACTAGAGAAAGCCCGTGTGCAGCAATGAAGACCCAACACGGCCCAAAATAAAAAACTAAATTAATTAAAAAATAAAAATAAAAAATAACCTCAACTATATCAAAACATTGTGAAAATATCTGGAAAGATATGATAAAGAATCAACATGCTAAATATTAAAAAATTCATTCAGGACCCTTTTGAGGGGTGGGGGAAGGAAGGACTATAAAAGGAGCAGATCAACGAAACTGTAATTACTAAGGAGAGTTTAAAATGTGTCTCCACACTCCTCAACAGAGACAAAAATTCAAGGTAATTGTATGGTCTACCACATGACCCAGCAATCCCACTTCTGGGTATTTATCCAAAGGATAATACCCTACATGGATACATGGAAATACCCTAAGTGTCTGTCAAAGGATGGATGGATAAAGATGTAATCTATCCATGATGTAATGGAATACTATCAGTCATGAGAAAGAAGGAAATTCTGCCATTTGTGACAACTTGGATGGACCTTGAGGGCCTTAGGCCAAGTGTAATAAGCTAGACATGGAAAGAAAAATACTGCATGTCATCACTTATATGTGGCATCTAAAATTTTTTTAAAAATCAAGCTCATAGAAACAGAGAGTAGAAAATTGGTTGCCAGGGGCTGAGGGAAATAGGGAGAGGTTGGTAAAAGGGTACAAACTCTCAGATGAATAAAGTCTAAGGCTCTAATGTAAAACATGGTGATTACCGTTGATAACTGTGTTACTGTGTTGTATAATTGAAATTTGCTAAGAGAGTAGAATTTCAATGTCCTCTTACACACACAAACGAAAGATAAATGTGTGAGGTGATGAATGTGCTAATTAACTAGATGAGAGGTATTCTTCATATATATATATTATGTACTATCACAATGGACACTTTAAATATGTTACAATTTTATTTGTCAACTCTGTTTTTAACAAGATAATAGAATAAAAATTAGATAGCATCTAACATAGATTAATATACTGATAACACTCAGTATCAGTGGGGTTATAGTGAGATGTACACCTTTTGGCAGTGAGAATTGGTACTTAATTTTTGTAAAATTACTTGGAAATGTGTGACAAGAAACTCTAAAACGTTTTTTCTTTGAACCAGCAATTATAACTCCTGAAGATATAATATGTAAAATTGCAGTTGAGAAGATATCTCAATATCTTGGTACGGGTGGTCTTAGCAATATTGCATAAAGTTCAATACTACAAATAACCGATTCAGGGTCCACCATAGAACGTAGCGTAAAATAAAGCACGTGGAAATTCAAATAACACCTGTACACATTTAGAATCTAGGCAGTGGAACTGCTGTAGTGTTAAATGGCAAAAAGAAATTTCAAAATGAGAGATGCATCCACTTTTTAAAAGAGTTTTTAGAAATTATTGGTTAGAAAAATACCAAAATGTTAGTAATAATTTCTGCTGGGTAATGAGATGACATGGACATTTAATTTTATCCTTAAATTTTCTGTGTCATTCTAACCTCTTCAAATGAAGTAGAATTCCCTTTTATAAACAGGAAAAAAGGAAACTTAAAAATTAGATGTCTGAGTGTTCCATAATAGAGGCTTTTATTTTAATTAGGGTTTTACAACTCCCCTACTTTCTTAAAACTCACAGCAGCAAACGCTTTATTCACTGGCTGTCAAACACGCGTGATGACAGCCATACTCTCCTTAATCATTTTTGATTGGTGCTGGACACAGAGGACTTTACTGCTTCCAGAGGCAGAATGACTCTGGTAGAACTGTCATCTTGTCAAACTCTTAGCAGTCTTATATTTTCAATATCAAGATAGGTTCCCCAAAGAAAAACATGAAAATGGAAATTTCCTTTAAAAAACTACTTGTGATATCTCTCCATCTATTTGTATCATCTTTAATTTCTTTCATCAGGGTCTTATAATTTTCTGCATACAGGTCTTTTTTCTCCTTAGGTAGGTTTATTCCTAGATACTTTATTCTTTTTGTTGCAATGGTAAATGGGAGTGTTTTCTTAATTTCACTCTCAGATTTTTCATCATTAGTGT
>NC_041221.1:21579391-21591482 GCF_002837175.3 Physeter macrocephalus
CCGAATGGCCAAAGCAATCTTGAGAACGAAAAATGGAGCTGGAGGAATCAGGCTCCCTGACTTCAGATTATACTACAAGGCTACAGTAATCAAGACAGTATGGTACTGGCACAAAAACAGAAATATAGATCAATGGAACAGGATAGAAAGCCCAGAGATAAACCCACACACATATGGTCACCTTATCTTTGATAAAGGAGGCAAGAATATACAGTGGAGAAAAGACATCCTCTTCAATAAGTGGTGCTGGGAAAACTGGACAGCTACATGTAAAAGAATGAAATTAGAACACTTTAGGGAGTGTTCTCCCTATGGTGAATGGATAAAGAAGATGTGGCACATATATACAATGGAATATTACTTAGCCATAAAAAGAAATGAAACTGAGTTATTTGTAGTGAGGTGGATGGACCTGGAGTCTGTCATACAGAGTGAAGTAAGTCAGAAGGAGAAAAACAAATACCGTATGCTAACACATATATATGGAATCTAAGAGAAAAAAAATGTCATGAAGAGACTAGGGGTAGAATGGGAATAAAACACAGACCTGCTAGAGCATGGCCTTGAGCATAACACACCATTGTAAAGCAATTATACTACAATAAAGATGTTAAAAAAAATAAAAATAAAGCAGTAGTTCCAAAAAAAACCTACTTGTGAGCGTGGAAATCAAACTGGAGTGCACATACTGGGAAGGCAGAGTTTCTGTAATGAGATTTCACTAACTTTCCAGACAGCGGGAAGCTTTGCAATTGTGCTGATAATGTAGCAGCTACAGCCCACTTTTTCTTTCTTTTTTTTCTTTTTTTTTAACTTTTAATTTTACATTGGAGTATAGTTGACTAACAATGTTGTGTTAGTTTCAGGTGTACAGCAAAGTGATTCAGTTACACATATACATGTATCTATTCTTTTTCAAATTCTTTTCCCAATTAGGTTGTTACAGAATATTAAGTAGAGTTCCCTGTGCTATACAGTAGGTCGTTGTTGGTTATCCATTTTAAATACAGCAGTATATACACGTCAATGCCACTTCTAACATTCTTTTTACAAGACCATTTCATGGTGTCCTGTTAGGGTTGCTCACAGGCTTTCTTGTTTGTGCTTATTTTTAACATCATGTATGTTTACATGATTTCTCCATTTTCTGCTAACATTTTCATTCTAAAAGGAGGCTTGAGCAAGGGCAAAGTCAGCCGCTAAGTATTGCCTGCCAGGTGTTTAAGCAGAGAGATACCTTGGACACTCATATTTGGAAGTATCTGGCTACATATTTGTAGGACGAGATGGAAAGAGAAAGTTCCAGGGTGGGCCATTCAGAATCCAGCTAGGAAATAGTTCTTTCAAATATGTCATAATATAGATATTTGGTTACACAAACGATTATGGAAGAAGAAAGTCGCCAAACAGGACGGCGAGAAAGCCCAGAGTCTGGTAATGATGGGTGACAGCTGCCATCCCTAATTTTGAAGAACAAAGATGCAAATAAATAGATACGCCTTTTTAGCAGATCAGAAAACTCAGTATTGCAGAAATGCCAATTCTCCCCTAAATAATTATAGATTCAAGGCAATCATAATCGTAATCGCCAGAGGATTTTCTTTGGAAAGTGACAAGCTGACTCTAATGTTATGGAAACACAACTGAGAACAGCTAAAATAGTCTCGCAGAAGAACAAAGGTGGAAGATTTATAATCGCTGACTTTAAAAGTTACTAAAATGCTGTAGTAACCAAGAGAGTGTGGTGTCAGCATAAAAAAAAAAAAAAAAAAAAAGAAGGATCAACGAAATGAATAAAAAGTCCAGGGCTTGACTTTCAGTTATATGATTAATTGATTTCTCATAAAGGTGTCAAAGCAACTGATTGAGAAAAGCAATATCTTTTGAACACATGGTTCTAGGATAACTGGTTGTCTGGATGGAGAAAAGAAACAGAAGTAAGATCAAACACCTGGTGGGACTGAGTGAATGGGGACAGAACTTATGAGGAAGAGGTGGCACTGCCGAGGCTCTCTAGTGGGGCTGCGAGGGCAGAGGATGGACGCTGAGGGTTGAGGCGGAGGGGGGCGGGGCTGGCGCAGGTGACAGTGAGAAATGAGAAGCGAGGTGGTGAAGCCAACACTAGGGATAGGAGAGAACCCAGGGCGGAGGGGTAGGCTCTCTGTTTTCATGTGAGGCTCGAACCCGTGCCAGATGCAGGGGGTGCCTGGGGGCGGGAGGGAGATTGCTGACAACTGTGAGTGAGCCCCAGGTGAAAGGGGCAGAGCTAAGACAAAGGCTAGACCCCTTGGCTATGGACAAGGCCACACCTGCCTCAGTCCGCAGAGCTAAGACAAAGGCTAGACCCCTTGGCTATGGACAAGGCCACACCTGCCTCAGTCAGCAGAGACTGCGGGCCCTCAGGAGAAGAAGATGCAGACAGCTTTCCATGAGAAACAGGGAGAGTGTTTGCCTGCCTGTCTCCCTCCCCTCTGTGTGGTGTGTGGGGGTGAGCAGGGGTGAAAGGGCAAGAATCTCCAGGATGAGGGTCCAGCCGGTGGGCGGAGCCCTGCTGTCATAGGCGCCTGGGTTTGTCCTCGGCTCGCGTGGATGTGCTCCTGTCCAGCACCGTTTACTGAAAAGGCTCTTTCCTCCATTGGATTGCTTCGCACATTTGTTAGAAGTCAAGCGGGCATATTTGTATGAGTCTATGTCTGGGTTCTGTGCAATGGGCTGCAGGTGGACAGGAATGGGAGGGGGCACCCAGGACGCTCGTAGCAACCCGGGCAAGATGGGAGAGAGCAGTGGAGAGGAGGCGTCGTGGTGTATTGAAGACATATTTTGGAGACCATTGCAGATCTCAGTAATCCACATGGGAGGCTAGGGGTGGTTTGGGGGTGTGGGTATTAGCAGCTGGGGGTGCCATTTGCTGAGGCGGAGAAGTCTGGAAAAGGTGCCGTTTGAGACAGGACAACACGGGAAATGGCCAGCGTATCAGTTAAGACCTGCTGTCAGGGCTGTTCTAAGCACTGGACACGTGCCATCTTTCTCCAGCCTCACTGCCACCTCCACTTCACAAAAGAGAAACTGAGGCATTATGAGGAGGACAAGTAGTTTGCCTAAGATCACAGCCAAGGAGCAACAGACACCTGAGTTTGTCTTAGGAAATGATGACTTGGAGATGAACGTGGGACACGGAAGTGGAGAGGTTAACTCGACACACATATGAGTCAGGAGCTCAGAAACTGATCTTCGTCAGAGACCGGTGATTGCAAATCTCTGAGATGTCAAAGGTATTTGCTAAGGAATGAGTGAAAGCTGTGTACATAGAGGCAGGTGTTGTTGAGTCCCTCAGTAAGAAAAGGAAATAAGAGATGAGATACATCTCCAGAGTTTAACGGAAGGTATTTAAGAACAGGGCAGATTAGAAGCAAGGACCCGCCCTGAGAACCAGGCGAGAGAATTGAAGACGCTTGCGCACCAAGGGCTGCAGACAATAAGGGCCAGCGAGGCTCCCTAAGGCATCAGGAGGGAGGCCTGGACCTGCTGAGCATCCTTCCGTGCATTTAGAGGATGCGGAAGCATCCTACCACAGATGCTCTTCGGAGCATCTCAAAGATAGTGGCCATTCTGCAAACAGAAGCACAAGCAAGACTAGTAGCAGCTACAAACGAGGAACATCTCACTGTAAGTGGGAGACGTGAGGGCAGGCATCCTGCATGTTGCCATCACAGCTGTTTCCTGTTTTCTGAGGATGGCTCATGCACGGCCTTCCTCTCCCGTTTCCATCACACATGCTGTCATCACCGACTGAAGCGGGACCTCGGGCTACGAAGTCACAATCTCAATTTATCGGGTATTTCACTTTATCGAAATACTGATTTCATAATAGTATATTATGCCAAGATTCTTTGGCAGATTGCTTAGAAATGTCTGCCCACAGGTCAGGTGAAAACAAAGAATAAAGTGAGAGACTGGAGACTGTCTGGTCCATTTCAGGGTCCATTTTCTTCTTTATTTAGATCCCTTCAGGAGTCTGATGAAACTCCACGAATGGCCTCCATTGAGATGTGCATGTGCATGTACACACACACACACACACACACACACACACACACCTGGGCTCACAAACCCATCGGGGATCCCCTCATGGATTTCCCAGGGGCCCGTGTACTCAGAGGAGGATCTTGTCCCCCATCAATACATAGATGGAGATGTTAGGCAGGGTTACAAAATATTCATTATTCATTAAAATGTTATTTAGACAATTCCTACTTGGCATTTGTATTTGGTTACATGAGTATCATTTATAATACATTTAGAAATATACTCAAGAGAGGAATATAGGTTACAGAGGCTCAGTTTTAAAAGAACAGAGTTATTCACCTCCCAAATTGCTGAAGAAACATGAGAACTTGGTCAGTGTTGGAATTCAATGTATTTTAATCAAACAAGGTTTTTAGCTATCATTTTAAATACATCTGATAAAATAATAAAACACATACAATATTATGACACAAAAGGAAGTCTATTGTTTTGTATAAAAATCGGTGTGGTTCAGTCATCTTAGAATGGAATTTTGTTACAAATTTATTTCAAGTAGAAAATGTTTTCTAACATATTTAAGATTGAACGTATATGATTCTTGTTTGTTTCTTATCCTCATCAAGCAAGATCATATAAATTAAGCCAATCAGTGTGTATTTGTTCTTTTGGTTACAAGTGGTAGCAACCCAACTGACTTTGATCACAGCAAAAACCACACCAACCCAAAACAAGAAGTTGAGTAGCTGGAAAGTGGGGAGCCAGTCTGCACGGGGTGGGACCTTACACACCAACATCTGCGCCTTGTCTCACTGCTTGATGCCTTAAGTCTAGGTCACCGGGCCCCCCAGGTGGGCGCCTAGAAGCTGCAAGTTTATACCTTTATGTCATTCTATCTGCTTGCAATCCCAGAGGAAAAAGAGAGTCTGTTTTCCTGAAAGTTCCACCCGAGTCTAGAAGGGGTCTCTTCAGCGGTCCGGACCACTGTGCTGTTTTCTGCTGTGAGGTGACCTTGCAAACTATTCAAGTTTTTAATGCACGTGAGCCTATGTGTCTGGTATATTTACACAAACATGTAACGTTTTATATCATCAAACTTAAGAGCATTCAAATTCAATCTGAGGTTCCATTTCAATTGTTTTTAAAAGCTACCGTTATTCATGACAGATATTTCTACTGGGTCAAGACACAAATACTGGCTTTTGTCATGTCTTTATCCCCGCAGAAGTAGAAAACAATCAATTCCTAATAAACTTAATTACGGCAGAGTGAAGGAGAAGGATGTTATTTGAAATATTGGGAATAAAAACTATCTAATGCAACTTAGGGTTATTCATTTGTAGAGTTACTGCAGGGGCTTTGCGTAGAGGCCGTTGTGTCCTGGGGTAAGAATGGAATTGGGCTGCTTATACGGTGCCCCTGATACTGAGTTTCCAGGAGGAATAATGGCCTCCCCAATGTGATATGCTGGGAATGGATCCTGCATCAGCATGGGCCCTGGGGCGTGCCTTGTGGAATTCCTCTAGGGTCTTGCTCTGTAGCACCCACCCGCATGCATAGGTGCTCTGGTCCGACACAGCAGAGTCTGGTGAAATCCTGTCTCCACTCCCGTTCCCTCCTCCCGGGCTGACAAGTGGAGCACATCCCAGCTTCCCTGGCTGCTCCACTGGAGCTACCTGTGATTGTTTTCTGGCAACAGAATCTGGGTGGGACTAATTTAGAAGTCATAGACCATATTTTAGGTGTGACCATAGACCCATGCCTCAGCAATCCTCTTCCTCTTTCACCGTTTGCATGACTGGAAGTCAAGAAATCCGCGATGACAAAGTTGCAGAACTAGCTGGATGGCTGAGTTGCTATTAGATGAGGCTGCCCGACCTGTGCCAAACCACAGCAGAGCAAAACTGTGCTACATTCAGGAGAGCTCTGATTCCATTACTGCAGTGTTGGCTGTCCTATCATAACCAGTGCAACCGTACTTTGATCTTGCAGATTTTACCCTCTGCTATTACACTGCAGTATTCAAAGTACTGGGGTATTACACTGTTATGTTTCACTGCAGTATTAGTTCTTAGTCTCTCATGGAGTTATATTGCAATGTTATTTTATGGCATGTACCACATGCAAATTATTGATTACACTGTGGTTTTATAAGCTATTACAGTAGATATTGTGGGGCAGTCTTCAATAGCTCTGCTTTGCTTCTTGGTAGACGATTGTAGAAATACTTGAAGTTCCTTTAACTAAATTTTACCACCAGAAAGTGATGCAAGAAAGAATTCTGTAACGCTGCTGGCAGGTTCATTGATGATACAATTTCGTTCATTCACCAAATATTTATTGACTTTTAATCATACGTGTATCAAGACTCCAGGTGAAAGTAAGCAAACAATAGGCACATTTCCTGCCCTAAAGGAACCCATGTATCTGGTGGGGATGTCAGCCACATCAAATTATCATTATAGTGAAATAAAATAGCAGTGACAAGCATAAATAATTCAGGGGAATGCCGAGAAGGAGCGTTGTAGCCAGCAGAGGCGGATGCTGGGAGAGTAGAAGAAAGATTGCTGGAGGATGTATCTTCTGAGCTGAGAGTCTTAAAAGATGAGTAAGTTAACCAGGCAAATGAAGGGGTTCAGGAAAACAGGATATAAGTAGATGCACTGAGCTGACACAAACCTGGGACATGTGGGGAACCATAAGCTGTTTGATGCTGCTGGATTTTAACATTCTTCTCGGGGAGAAGAAGTGCAGCTGGGAAGGAAACAAGGGCCTGATCAATAAGCTGATGGGTTAGGAGCTCGGTTCTCTTTATTTTGTAAGCAAAATGAAGTCACCGGAGGAAGGGTTTTATAGGATTTACAGCAACAATAAGATACTGCATTTTTTTTTGCTTTTTTTAGGTAAGAAGAAAATTTATTTAGAGAGAAACATGCTCCACAGACAGAGTGTGGGCCATCTCAGAAGGTGAGAGGCCAAGATACTGCATTTTCAGTAAGCTTCTCTGCCAGTGATGAAGGCGAGGGTGAAGGAGGCCAAGTCCAGAGGCAGGGAGACAGGCGTGAGGCTGACCCCTTAGAGCATGGGGACTGGAGAATGGGCAGGTCTGAAAATCCCAGAGGAGGGAAAATTGTAAGGAATTGCAGCTTGCAGGATACAGGAACGGTCGAGTGCCTCTCAGTATTCTTCCTAGGGAACATCATTTTCTGGTTATAAAAGTAATACTGGGGCTTCCCTGGTGGTGCAGTGGTTAAGAATCTGCCTGCCAATGCAGGGGACACGGGTTCGATCCCTGCTCTGGGAAGATCCCACATGCCACTGAGCAACTAAGCCCGCGTGCCACAACTACTGAACCTGCATGCCACAACTACTGAAGCCTGTGCGTCTAGAGCCCATGCTCCTCAACAAGAAAAGCTACTGCAATGAGAAGCCTGTGCACCTCAACAAAGAGTAGCCCCCGCTCGACGCAACTAGAGAAAGCCCACGCGCAGCAACAAAGACCCAACAGATCCAAAAATAAATAAATAAAACATTTTTAAAAAAAAGTAATACTAACCCATTGCACAGAATCTGGAAAACAATAAAGATAAGAAGAAAATTAAAATCATTGATAGGAGTACAGCCAGTACAAGTATTTGGTAGCATTTGCATCAAACTTACCTAAGCATGGAGGGTGGGGTCGGGTTCCCAGGGTTGTTTTTAGTAACCCAGGTTACAATCCTAAACAGTTACTGTCTGTTCCTAAGAGTGAGTTTTCTTATCACATGGTCCATGAGTCTTGATAACCTGCCAGCAGTTGGTGGGTCTGAGTGCTTTTAGAAGGACATGCTCTTTGGTAAATGATCTTTACTAATAAGCCAGGTAGAGGGGGTAGAGGGACATCCTACAAAGTATTTTACTTTATTGAGGTACACAATTCAGACTCCTTGGCTGTGTAACTCTACTAGCTTGAGAATTATTGCTGGCTCTTAATTATTCCCTTTGTTATACCTAAGACAAAAAATTGTTGAAGTGACTTATTGTTCATGATGAGAAGCTATGATTAAAACTGCACTGACATTACCCTGGGGCTCTCTTTTCAACATGGAATTATTTCTGTGAACATGTCAGTGGGTGGTTGTGTTGGCCTCCTCTCTAGAAACTACTTCTCCATTTACAGAACTGCTCAGATTTCATGGGAAGATTCCCTGAAGACTCAGCTCTGTTAATTCAATGAAATAAAACCATCTTACACTCTACAACGGTTGGGGATTCACTCACAGAATAGTCAGAGGAGACACAAATGAGGAGAACCAGCAGCCAATTTCAATTTTAAGACCCAAAATTAAAGGAGTTTTTATATTCTGTACTTTTCTTAATATAAATCTCGGGAATTTTTCTAAATTTTTATTTATCAAGTATAAAAATGAGTGTATAGTATTATAAACAATGGCTCCCCATATGTTACAAGATTTTGTATTTTTAATTTTTTAAGAAGTGAGCAGAGACCAGCGTTGTCGCTTGTTCAGTGCTTCAGTGGTTTCCCCAATTTTGTCATTTACAGCAACATGGATGAACCCGGAAGGTATTGTGCTTAGTGAAGTATGTCAGACAGAGACGGACAAGTAATGTGTGTTTTCACTTATGTGTGTAATCTACGACAAATGAATGAATATAACAAAACAGAAACAGACTCATAGACACAGAGAACAAACGGTTACCAGTGGGGAGAGGGAAGGGGAGAGGGGCAAGATAGGGGTAGGGGATTAACAGGTACAAACTACTAAATATAAAATAAATAAGATACAAGGATATATTGTACAACACAGGGAATACAGTCAATATTTTGTAATAAATTTAAATGGAGCATAATCTATAAAAATATTGAACCACTATGTTATACACCTGAAGCTAATATAACATTGTAAATCAACTAGACTTCAAAAACAAGACACATGAATTTATTGGCTATTAAGTGTATGTTATTATTTGAAAATAAATATGAGCATGCCATGTAAAAAAGAGAAGAAAAATGGCATCTCCCAAAGTAATGTTGTCTTGTGAAATCCCTCAAATGGGAAAGAAAGAATGGTTCACATGAAGGAATAAAAGGAAATGACAAGAGGCCACAGGCTAAGAGAAAAACCTGGCTAATTAGACTGGTATTGTGTTTGATCTGATTCTTTAGTCCTACGATATTTGACATTTTTATTTGACAGAATTAAGAAGACCAAAACTCAATCAAAAGAGGGGAATTGTGGGGTCCTTACCTTCTGTGCACATCTAGGTGATTTTTCTTTCTTTCCACCACTAACTAGTCAGCAGTGAAAGACAACCGGCCTGAAAGTAGAACCAATGGATTGAATCTCCCAGTGAGCTCAAGTGCTCCTATCAGTGGGACACTGGAGACAGAAAGAGATGGAATTGTTGTCAGGAGAATGATTGAAACTGAGATTGTGCTGTTTTTTCTCTTAAATACCTTAGTCTCCCATTTGGCTTCTTAGCGACCCAGAAGCCATCTCTCCCCAAAGCTGGGCAGTTTATTCTTCAGTTTGCACAGGAAAAGAGGGACTTATGTCTCAGCGAATTTTCAAATCCATGAAAAATTATTTGTACCAGAAAAAAATGAAAAAAAATCCACCAAGTTTGCTTTTAATCTGATGAAGCCACCATCGAGAGAAAATATTTATATGGGTGCTTATATTTTTCTTACTTCCCTTTCTACAGCTTGGCAGACCCCAAATTATTTCTGCACCACAGTTTGTCCCTGACTAGAGACTCACCACACAGACAGCAGACTCCTGATGGAGCCCGCGAAGCTGCCCTCTGACTGTGCTGAGTGAGCTCTGTGCAGTTTTGTGGGGTTACGGCTCCCACCCTCTCACTCTCCTCTCTGTCCCTCAGCCCCAGCCCTCTGAGTGAGGCCCCAATGGACAGAATGAACTTTTTGTGCACATGGTTTTAAACTATGGATTCGACCAGAGTCATTGGATTAGTTATGTCAAAGGATAAGAGAGAAGAAAACATGATGGTCTAAGATCCTGAGGTCTAACAGAAAAAAAGTGGATGCTTGATCCACTTTCAGAGTTAAAGATATCAATTTGAATATTGTTATCCATGGCGACCAATTCCAATAAAAAGCTTTAAGAGATTAATTGCTGTAATTCTATGAGAGCTACATTAAAACTTTCTCAAATCCAGATATCCAAAATGGACTTTGACAAATAACCTCATGAAGTAATTATATGCAGAACAGGATTTCTGTGGTTATTAAATACAGAAAAGGATTGTGTTCTTGTAATTTTTTTCTGACTTCAGATTTTAAAATAAAGTCTCCTGAGATGGCTTTGCTGCTTAGAATTTGATCTTGTTCTGCACCTGCACCAACAGACCTGCCCTTGCCTGTCTGGTGTTCCTCTCACCAAACAGGCACTATTATTTTTTTTCCAAGACAGAGGACAGACTTCTAGCATAGGTTAGAACTATATCACAGTGTATGACCTAGTGAACATAGAAGTTTAAACAATAATAGTAAAATTAAAGACAGGACTATGAAGCCAGTGATATTCTGCCTCTAAAAAACCAGCTATTTGATCAAAAAAATGTTCATTTTGAATCTGCCATGTTATTGAGCACAGACTGGTCGGTACTTAATTTTTGTTTCACCACCTCTGTGAAGCACACATGACTTCACTAGATGTCTACTCAGCTCCAATTTTCATAGACTAAATAGCAAAGATTAAAGAAGCTGTATAGATCCAAGAACATGGATAAATGATCATAATCCATCTTCCAGGAGGGTTAATTCTCAACATGGTAAAAGGCTTTATGAAATATACTGAAATAATAAGCCTCTTTTCTCTATATATCTGAGGTAAAAGAAGAGGAAAATGAAGATGAAAGCATAGTTTGTGGTAGATGATTTAATTTGAACAGATGACAGAAAAGGAAGTATAACTCCTTAGCAGCTGATTCTACTGCTCCATCTTTTCCATCAAGGAGCACAACAGAACAGAGGAAATGCAGGTAAGAGGAGACATGTCCTGATGAGGGAGGATGTTGCATGAAGGTCCCTCACTTCGCTACATGAGTGCAAGATGCAGGTGTGGACTCAGAAACTCCAATCCTTCAGAAATCACAGGAAATGTAAAGGATCCTGGAGTGTTTAAGATGAGTAAATATGCTCCCTTTTTTTAATGGAAGAAAAAGCAGATTCCTGCCAACTAGAAATCAGAAACTTAAAATTCTCCCCACAATAGATTCTAGAAGGTTTTATTAAATACGTAAGTGATTACCAAAAGTCAGTAAGGCACTGAAAAATTGCTCATGGCAAAGAAATCTCATCTTTTCATTCAAGAGTTATCCAACTGACATATAAAAGAAATACAAGAGGCATCACATATCTGGATTGTTTTTAAGTCTCTCATAGTATGGATAAAATTGAAAAATTTATGCAGGTTCGAAGCTCATGGAAGCCTAGATGAAATCGATAAGAGGAAACTGTTGACTAACATATATAAATATAAAGACAGGCATTTGGATTCCGTGCTTCCCACACCCTCTCACCTCCCACACCGCCATAGCCCTCAAAAAAAAAGAAAAAGCACAAAACTAAGATGGAGACTTCCTTCCTCCTCCTGTCCAAGACTACAGTCACCACCAGACACTTGAGTCTACTGAGCACTTGAAATGTGGGTGGTCCAAACTGAGACGTATGGTATGTAAAATTCATACCAGATTTCAAAGTCTTTGTGTGAATAAAAGACAGTACCTTTAATTTTTTTGATTACATGTTAAAATAATATTTTAGATATAGTGGGTTAAATAAAATACATTATTAATACCATTTTTACCTGTTTCTTTTACTTTTTTTTTTTTTTTTTTTTTTTTTGAGGTACGCGGGCCTCTCTCTGCTGTGGTCTCTCCTGTTGCAGAGCACAGGCTCCGGACGCACAGGCTCAGTGGCCATGGCTCACTGTCCCAGCCACTCCGCGGCATGTGGGATCTTCCCCGACCGGGGCACGAACCCATGTCCCCTGCATCAGCAGGCGGACTCTCAACCACTGCGCCACCAGGGAAGCCCTTCTTT
>NC_041221.1:21592538-21681323 GCF_002837175.3 Physeter macrocephalus
TTTTTTTTGAGGTACGCGGGCCTCTCTCTGCTGTGGCCTCTCCCGTTGCAGAGCACAGGCTCCGGACGCACAGGCTCAGTGGCCATGGCTCACTGTCCCAGCCACTCCGCGGCATGTGGGATCTTCCCCGACCGGGGCACGAACCCATGTCCCCTGCATCAGCAGGCGGACTCTCAACCACTGCGCCACCAGGGAAGCCCTTCTTTTACATTTTCTAATGTGGTTACTAGAAAATTTTGAATTATGTATGTGCCCATGTTTCCTTTCTAATGGCTGCACTGGTTGAAGAGTTTCTGAGACTTTTAGGGAAGAGAGATCGGCTTTTAACCACTCCCCAGTGGCCTCTCCATTGTGTTAAAAATGTCAGATTGGCTACTGTTATAAATGGTATTTTAATTTAAAGATCTGTTTTTCCTCAACAATTTTTGGTTTTTTTACACAATTCTAGGTTTAAAAAAATTCATTCATAAGTATTTTTAAAGTTTTCATGACACATATATGGCTTATATATAATCCTGTAATTTTAAGTGTAAAGAAATAGATTTCCAACACTGAGCAAGATCTTCTTGTGCATCTTTCAATTTTAGACCCCTAAAAGTAACTTATTCTGACGCTATAAATGTCAGTTCATTCTGATTTTTTGTTTGTTTAGCCTGAATTTTTTTTTACTTCATATACATGGAATCATAGAGTGTGCAATTCTATACATCTGGTCTTTTTCACTCAACAAATATGTTTAAGAGATTTTCATATTTTTGCATTTACCAATAGTTTATTTTTTATTGTTGCATAATATTCCATTGTGTATTGATTTTTATCCACTTACCTGTTGGTGAGTATCAGAGTTTTCTTCCTTTTTGACTGTTATGAATAAAGATGAACATTCCAGTAAATGTATTTTAGTATATGTGCTGCCAAAGTGAGCACAGTAAATGTATTTTAGAATCTATTTATATTCACTTATATGTATTTAAGAGTAGAATTCCTGGGTCAATTAATTTAAATACTATTTTTGATGGAAACTGCCACTCATGGTCTTCCAAAGAGCTCATGCATTTCTCACTTCCAATAGCACTGGGAAGAGCATTGCTCCATATCCTTGCCAACACTTGTCTTTGTAATCATGACCTTCTGGTAGGTGCTGGGTGTGACTCCTTGTGCCCTTAGTCTGCATTTCCCTAATGAGTATTGAAGTAAAACACCTTTTTTTCCTCTTTATTGATTTATTCCTTCATTTATTTAAGTCTCCTTTAGTTTTCCCCAGTGATATTCTGCAGTTTTCAGTAAAGAGATCTGACACATTCTTGTTAAATTAGTTCCTGAAGATATAAATTTTTTGGATATTATTGAAAATGTTATTTGAAATTTAAAAATTTTTATTATTTTTTCAAATGTCTGTTGCTGAACCTCATAATATACATTATTTTTGTATATTGACCTTGTATCTCATGACCTTGATAAATTTATTTGTTCGTTCTAGTTTTGTCTATAGATTATTTTGGATTTTAATGTGCAAAGTTATGTCATCTGAAAATAAAACAAGCCTCTTTCTTTCTAATGGTTATAAATTTTATTACTATTTTTTTCATGTTTCATTATACTGGCTAGGACTTCCCATACAATGGTGAAGGAACTCATTTATAGTGAATACCTTTGTCTTTTCCACAACTTAATGAGTAATTATTGAATATTTCATCATTAACTGTGTTGTTAGCTCTAGTATTATTGAACATACCCTTTGTCAGATTGAGTAATTTCCTTTCTTATTCTTATTTTTTCTGAGAGATTTTAATATGGTTGGATATTAAATTCTATCAACTTCTATTTCTCTATCTATTGAGATGATAAATGGATCTTCTCCCTTATCTGTGCATGGGTGAATTACTTTGATTGAATTTCAGATATGAAACCAACTTTCTGTTCATGGAATAAACCTCACTTGACCATGAAGTATTAGGCTTTTAATTTATCCCTAGATTTGATTTGTCATCATTTTATTAAGGATTTTTACAACTGTTCATAGGATATTGATCTGTAATTTTCTTTACTTGTTAATGTCCTTGTCAGATTTTGGTATTATGCATTATGAAAGAAGTTAAGAAATGGCTCATATTTTTCTATCATCTGAAAATTTTATTTAAAATTAGTGTAATTTGTTCCTTAAATGTTTTTAGAATACATAGTGAAGTCACCTGTGCCTAAAGTTTTCTTTCTAAGCATTTTTTAATTATGGAAGCAATAGATATAGGAATATATACATTTTTATTTTCTTCTTAAAATAGTTTTGAACACTATGAACCAACTAGACCTAATTAATTTCTATAAAACAATAACATCAGCAGAATACACATTCTTCTCAATTGAACATGAGAATTTACAAAGATAGACCAAATTTTTGACTATAAACCAAGTCTCAATAAATTTTAAAAGATCCAGGTCATACAGAATAAGTTCTCTGACCACAATAGAAATAAATTAGTAATTAATAACAGAAAAATAGAAGGAAAATTTTCCAAAATATTTGAAATCTAAATAACATAATTCAAGATAGTTCAAAAAAGTCAGAAGGGAAATTAGAAAGTATTTCAGTCTGAATGAAAAGAAAAACACAGCACACCAAAATTTGTGAGATGCTGCTAAAGCAGCACTAAGAGGGAAATGTAGAGCAATAAATGCCTATAGTAGAAAGGAAAAAGGTCTCAAATCAATGAGCTCCAAAAGACAGTTCTTTAATAAGATCAACAAAGATGTTAAGCTTCTAGCCAGACAGATAGGGGTGGGGGGATGCAGAGACAGAGACAGTAGACAGACAAATCAGGAATAACATTCAGGAACGATACTATCAGGAACATCTACAGATGTTAAAATGATAGATTGACCACTTTATGCTTATAAATTCATCAACTTAGTTAAAATTAAAAAGTTCCCTGGAAGATGAAGGGTAGAAGTTTACTTGAAAAGAAATAAATCACCTGACTAACCCTATATCTTTTGAAGAAATGGAATTTGTCCTTAAAAATATTTCCAAAGAGAAAATTCAAACCCAGATGGCTTTACTGGTGAAATCTACATAACATTTAGAAAATGTGGAAAACCTTATAGGATCTACAGATAAAGTTACTAGAACTATTATGTGAGTTCAGCAAAGTAGCAGGATGAAAAAATACCTAAAAGCAATAGTATTTCTATAGGCTAGTAATAAAAAATTTAAATTAAATTTTAAAATACCATTTCCGATAGTGTCAAAAATATGAAATATGTAGGCATAAATCTAATTAAAGTTGTTTAAGACTTGTGCAGTGAAAACTGGAAAATGTTGTTGAGAGAAGTTAAAGAAATCCTAAATAAGAGGAGAGATACTCCAAATGCATGTGTGGATGATTATGTAGATGCTGATCAAGAGAAAAGATAAGAGCAGGAAAGGCAGTGACAAACAACAAGCTTCACAATGCAAGCTTGGAGAGGGTTGCAGGAAGGGAAGTCCCTCCCAGCATGAAACCATTCACAAGGTTAAGATCCGGGATCACCATCCAGAAAGGGGAAGGGCAAGGAAACTCCAGGAGAAGGGAGGGATCAGGCTTTCTTGTCTAGGTGAGGTCACCCAGCAGCAGAGCAGGGATTCTCTCTGTCAGAGAACTCACAAGGGTACCTGTGGTTTAGAGTTTTATAACTACAGGCTCTATCTTATTAATGGCCAACAGATGTGAGGTGAGGTTTCATTGGATATGCAGACCAGCCAGGCTCTAAATGGCTTGTTTGCTCTTTGGGACTATTTTAAAATAATAGGTTGAAATTATACTCCAATAAAGATGTTAAAAAATTAATAATAATAGGTTGTGTAAAAATTTGAGTTTGGTGCTGGAGGGTTTATGAGTTAACAGGTCTCAACCTGCAGTGAAGAAATAAACAAACTAGGGGCTTGTTTGGGCTATTTTAAGAATAATAGGCCATGTAAAAATGTGAGACTGGTGCTGGAGGGTTTTTGAGCTAACAGGTCTCAGCCTGCAGTGAAGAAATATATAAGCTAGCCGCCAAAACAAAGGAGGTCACTTTGGGCTCGTTTATATAACGACTCAATATGATGATGTCTATTCTCCCAAATTATGCTATAGATTCATCACAATCCCTATAAAAATTCCAACAGGCTTATTGTAGAAATTGTCAACCTTTCACATGGAAATGCAATAGTCATAACAAAGGTGAGCAAGAGAAAACAAAGTTAGAGGACTTGAACTTAAAGTCTTATGATAAAGCTAAGGTAATCAGAATAACATGGTATTTATTTTTAAAATTTTATTTATTTATTTATTTATATTTGGCTGTAAACCAAGTCTCAATAAATTTTAAAAGATCCAGGTCATACAGAATAAGTTCTCTGACCACAATAGAAATAAATTAGTAATTAATAACAGAAAAATAGAAGGAAAATTTTGGGTCTTCGTTTCTGTGCGAGGGCTTTCTCTAGTGAGGCAAGCGGGGGCCACTCTTCATCACGGTGCGTGGGCCACTCCCTATCGCAGCCTCTCCTGTTGCGGAGCACAGGCTCCAGATGCACAGGCTCAGTAGTTGTGGCTCACGGGCCTAGTTGCTCTGCGGCATGTGGGATCTTTCCAGACCAGGGCTCGAACCCATGTCCCCTGCATTGGCAGGCAGATTCTCAACCACTGCGCCACCAGGGAAGCCCAATAACATGGTATTTGTGTAGACATTAAGGAACATGAACAAATAAATTCTGTTTTTTATTCAATAAAACAGAATAGTACAGAAATAGATCCCTATATATGCTTAATAAATACATAAAATTATATACATAAAATATATTTTTGATATATATACATTTCATCTTTGAAAATTATGCAAGAGTAATTGAGTAGAGAAAGAAAAAGCCTTTTAAACAAATGGTGGTGGGATAAATAGATATCTATATGCAAACAATTAACCTCAATACATCCCTCACCACACACACATAAATTAACTCAACATAAATCATAGACCACCCTAAAATGTAAAACCTTAAACTCTAAAACTTGTAGAAGAAGAGGTTGGAGAAAATTTCTGTGACTTTTGGTGAAGCAAAGATTTCTTAGACTCAAAAGCATGATCCTGAAAAGGAAAACATTGATAAATTGACAATTTCTGCCTTTGAAAAATGTTCTTAAAAGAAGTAAAATACAAGAATCAGACTGGAAGAAAATATTTGTAAATCAAATATCTGCAAAAGATTTATAACCAGAATGTATAAAAAACTCTCAAAATTCAATAATAAAACAAATAACACAAATGGACCAAAGTAATGAATAAACACTTCACCAAAGATTACGTACAGATAGAAAATAAGCACATGAAGAGATGCTCAACATTATTAGTCATTAGAGAAATGCCAAGTATCAGGACTTACCATTAAAATTTATTAGAATGGCTACATACTGATCATTCTGAGTATAACTTAGGAGGTGGAGGAACTTGAACTCCCATGAGTTGTTATTTGGGCTGTAAGATAGCATAACCACTTTGGTAAACAGTCTGTCAGTTCCTTAAAAAGTCAAACATATGCCTATAGTATGGTTCAGAAAATCCACTCCTAGGTGTTTGTCCAAGGAAGGGCCATACCCGTAAATGACTTATACATGAATGCTTATAGCAGTGTTGTTGGTAATAGCCTCGAATTGCAAACAATCAAAATGTTTACCAACATATAAATATATCTGGAAGTACTGAGTGGATACACAGATTGTGCTATATCCATATAATGGAATACTATTCATCAAATTTTAAAAATCGACTGCTGATGCATGTAACAACATGGATGAATCTCACAATAATTATGTTGAGTGAAAAAAAGTTGGCAAAAGCATTACATGGTACATATATCATTCAACTTGTATAAAATTCTAGAAAATGCAAACCAGTTGCTATGGTCTGAATCTTGTGTACTCCCCAAATTCATATGTGGTAAACTTAATGCCCAAGGTGTTGGAACTAGGAGGTGGGCCTTTTATAGACGATTGGGTCATGAGTGAGATTAGTGTCCTGTTGAAAGAGCCCGCAGGGAGACAGCCCATACCCAGAGATGCCTGTACCCTGATCTCAGACCTCCAGCTTCCAGAACTGTGAGGCATAAATTTCTGTTGTATAAGCTTCCCAACCTCTGGTATTTTGTTATCGCAGCCCAAATAGACTGAGACTCCAGTGTATCCTGACAAAAGCAGGTCTGTGGTAGCCTGCAGATGGGGGCTAGAGAGGAAGACATGGGGGAGGAAAATTACAAAGGGGCATGAGGAAGTCTGGAGCAATGCATGTGTTCATTATACTGATTGCAGTGATGGTTTCGTGGGTTTTATTGAAAAGATATATTTCAAATACTCGCAGTTTATTTGTATGTCAATTATGCCTCAATAAAGTTGTTATTCAAAATCCTCTATCTTTACTGATTTTTGTTTAGCGGTGTTATACACACCCACATATAAATATATCTGAAAGTATTGATAGTGTGTTAAACTCTTCAACTATGACTGCTACTTTCCTGTCCTTTCATTCTTCTACCATTGGCTTATATGCTTTGAATCCATGCATTAGGTACATGCATATTTAGGATTGCTATGTCTTCCAGGTGAACTGACTGTTTTCTCACTATGGAATGTTCTTGTTTTATACTCCTTGTCCTAAAGTCTACCTGATATTAATATGGACTCAGTAGTTATCCAACAGTGTGTACTTTTCATTTCTTTAACGTTCAGCCTGACTCTATTCTTACATATAGAGTGTATCTCCCATGAGCACCACATAGTTTTATCTACATTTTTTTTTATCCAGTCTAAAAAGTGTCTTATAATTGGACTGTTCAGTCCAGTTACATTAAACTTGATTCCTAATATGGTTAAGTTTCAGTCTGCTATCTCATTATTTGTCATCTTATTTTTTTTAACTTTTTATTTTATATTGGAGTATAGTTGACTAACAATAGGGATAGTTAGGGAGTTTGGGACTGACATGTACACACTGCTATATTTAAAATGGGTAACCAACAAGAACCTACTGTATAGCACAGAGAACTCTGCTCAATATTTGTTTTCTTATTGTCTCATTTCTTCTTTGTTCTTGCACAAATTTATGTTATCTCTTCTTTTGCTTTTTAGTTATAATTTTTGTATTGTTATTTTCATGGATAATTTAGAGGTGACAGTATTCACCCTTAACTCATCTTATCTTTCTTAAATTAGTACTTTACCTCTTAATGACAATGTAAAAACCTTACAGTAGTGTAAGTCAATTCACCTCTCCTGCACTTATTTGCAAATGGTGTCATATATTTTATTTCTATGTATATTTTAAACCTCAGATATGTAATGTTATTGGTGTACCTTTAATAAATCTCTTTTTCTTTTGTGGAGATACATCTGTACATTTTCCAGTGCTCTTCATTCCTTTCTGAGATCCTGTACCTCCTTCAGCTGGTAGGTAGGAGCTCCTTTATTATTTCTTAGAGTTTCGGCCTGCTGGGACAATGGCTCTCATCTTTGATTTATCTGATAATGCCTTTCTTTCACCCTCGTGTCCAAGGATATTTTATCAAAGTACAGAAGTGTAGATGCCTTTTTCTTAAACTTTAAAGATGCTTTCTGTTGGGAATACATCTACCATTCTGATTCTTTTTTCTCTGAAAAAGATATGGCTTTTTCTCT
Organism: Physeter macrocephalus; assembly: GCF_002837175.3. Taxonomy (NCBI): domain Eukaryota; kingdom Metazoa; phylum Chordata; class Mammalia; order Artiodactyla; family Physeteridae; genus Physeter; species Physeter macrocephalus. The sequence continues at coordinate 21,600,221 of NC_041221.1, forward strand.
GGCTCCTTTTAAGGTTTTCCCTTTAGTTTTGTTTTGTATCTATGTGTCTAGGATGTGCTTTGGTGGGGTTTACTTTGTATTCATCTTCTCTGGGTTTTTCTGAGGTCTCTGAATATGTGGATTAATGTCTTTCAACGGTTTTGCATAATTCCCATCCTTCCCTCTTTAAATATTGCTTCTGCTCCATTCTCCCTATTCTCTTTTCCTGGGATTCCAATTACATCAATGTCTTTAGATATATTTATATGATATTTGTAACATATATGTTTTCATTTAGTCATGGTGGGCAAAATGGTCAGCAACAATGTCCTACTCCCTAACCCAAAGTGCAAATCCTTTTCCTACAAAACTTAAGTAGGCTCTTATCTTATTTACTTCCCTAATATCACAGCTGAGCAGACCAGATTGGATAATCCCTTTCAAATGCCAGCCTTTGAGATTTTTATCATTACTTGGAGAAACTTTCTAAGGTCAGCAGAATGATACCAAGTGCCTCTCTACCTAGTCTAGAATGTACTGAAGGAAACCAAGAATAATCTTCTTTGAACATACTATTAAGTTTGGCACTGTTCAAATCATTCTAAAATGAACTTCAAAATCCTGAGAAGGAAACAAAATTTTGTTAATTATAAATTGCATGGTCACTCAGGTTGGCATGTTAGTAATGTACTGTAATAGCATAGAGTCGTTAAAGAATAGCATATATTTTTAATGCAAGTCTGATGCTATAAAATGAGAATTGCCTGAAAATATTTCAAATAAGCTCTGGTTATATCATTTTTAGAGATATTATTGCTTCTGTATTTTCCATTACTAAGCAAATAGTCCATTATGTCATTGTTACTGAACTTCCTTAGACAAACCTCTTTTGTAAACAGAACATTTAAGCAGCACTATCAAAGTAGAAAAATAACATATATTGTAAAGTCTCACTTTCAGGAAATAGCACTGCTAAAACTTGTCCATTTCTCCTTATATTTTAATGTGTTTTTTCTGTAATTTTCTGTTGCTTTTATAGGCAGGGAACAATAGTAGGGTTTTTTCCTAGTTGATTTAGTAACTGTGTTCTTCCCCCTAATCACATACAAAAATGACAGTCCCATGATATGAAAGCTAAGAGTTCAAAAATTCTCTTTACTTCAAATTATTATTTTTGAATTATTGGTGTGATTAGGTTGCTGCATGTCTTTACCACAATGAAAATCCTTTGAATTGTGTGCAGGTTGGATGTGATTTGTAGGACTATAATGGTGATTTCAGTCATACGATTTCAAAAGTAAGTAGTCATTGAACACAACATACAAGAAGTTATATAAATGAGACAATTTTAAAGAACAACATTTGTGGTTTGCTTTTTCCTCATTGCCAATGTAACGCATTGCTAATGTAAGAAAGTTGGAAAATAGAGAGGTACAAAGGAAATATAAATGACAAAAATCATATGTAATGCCATCATCTCTTGATATTATAGTATATGTCTTTGCAGAGTATATAAACATAGATACATACATATTTTCGATGTCATACTCTACTTATCACTTTATAGCTGCTCTTTCCTCACTTTGCAATTTATCAGGAGTATTTTCCCATGACAACAAGTCTTTTTCTTACATTTGTCATGACTGTTTTGAAATTCATCATATTCACATAGCACATTTGTTTAACCAATTTCTTAATTTGGAACATTACATTTTGACTGTGATGGCATCAGACATTTCTCTATTTAAGTACCCAAACTAAAATTGTTGATTAGAGAAAGTTAATAGTATATTTTAAAATAATGAAACATAAAACTAACTGTCTCCTTTGTCTAAATTATCAACAATAACAGAGGCTAAGAAAAAACAATAAAAAGCTAATTTAAAAATCTAAACCAGTGGGTCATCACCAGGGACAATTCTGATTCCCAGAGCCATTTGGCAATAATTGGAGACATTTCTGATGGTCAGAACCGAAGGGGTGCTACTGCATTTAGGGAGTAGAGGACAAGGAAGCTGCTAAACATCAACAATACATAGGACAGGCTTTCACAAACAAGAATGATTTTCTCCAGAATGTCAATACGTTGTGAAATTAAACATTGTCCACATCTAGAGAGAGTTGTTCATGTCCTTGCAATGACATGGAGCATGATACAGGCTGTTCTTAGGCAGTTACAACTGCCAGAAATTCCCCACCTATTTAATCAACGTTGATCCATACCAGTGGGAGTGGAGGTAGTTAATAGTGGTGGTGAAAAGGGGTGGATTTCTGCAAAGGAAGATAGCCCATAGAGTCAGCTTATCAAACTGGAGCTGATAGAGAATCATTTCTTGAAGGACTCTTCACTGAGTAGATGCTTGAGGGTCCTGTGTCCCACCCAGCACAACACTGGAAGGGAAAATGAGATAGAAAACCAAAGTTAACATTCTTACAATTTAACACTGATTTAGACTCACCAAGAGTTTATTTCTGTGGCTTCAAACTTAAGGTGAAATGTTTACAGTCTCCATGAGATATCACCATCACCATATTTTCTTAAAATAGTCTGGTTCCCAGAAGTGGAGGTGTTTTAACCCAGATTTTTAAAGATTTAAATTTTATACTAAATTTACTGTTTTTTCCCTGGCTTTTTTTCTATGCCACACTTCTCATTTTATTCTCAACATCCAAAACATTTTCTCCATCTGCATGGGTTTTGTATCCTATAATCGCACAAACCCAGTTTAAACTATTCTTTCCTTGTCTTTTAGAGCAGTTAATAACTCACTATTATTGCTTCCCTTCCAATTTAATTCTCCACACAAAAACCAGAAAAATCATTGTCAAATGCAAATAAGAAGATGTTATCTCTCTGTTTGAAACAGACAGATATTCTACCCGTTTCTCCCGTGGAGTAACCAAAAACCTCAGTGTGTGTCATATTTTAGATTCCACAGGCAAGTGATATCGTATGGAATTTGTCTTTCACTTTCTGACTTACTTCACTTAGTATGATAATCTCTAGATACATCCATGTTGCTGCAAATGGCATTATTTCAAACAGACACACAGACATAGAGAACAGACTTGTGGTTGCCAAGGGGGAGAGGGGGTGGAGGAGGGGTGGACTGGGAATTTGGGGTCAGCAGATGCAAACTATTATATATAGAATGGATGAACAACAAGGTCCTACCGTAGAGCACAGGGAACTATATTCAACATCCTGTGATAAACCTTAATGGAAAAGAATATTTAAAAGAATGTATATATATGTATAACTGAATCACTTTGCTGTACAGCAGAAATTGACACAAACTGTAAATCAACTACACTTCAATAACAAAAAAAATCTCAGTGTGGCCTGCAAGTCCCTGCTGATCTGCTCTCTGCATGCTTCTGCAGTATCATATCCTCTTACCTTCCCTCTGGGCTTCTGCCAGACAAGTCCTCGCCCAGCTCCTAACAAAAAGTGTCACTCGTTTCTGCCACCAGACATTCACACACATTATTGGTACCCATACGCTTGGTTTGTTGCTCACTTAACTCCTATATTTCATTCTTCAGACAAACCATCCCTGACATGCTGTCTCACTCGGTTATGGTACTTTGTTATACACACTTATATAACAGACTTCATTTCTGCACATCAGATAGCTATTTTGTAATATGCACTTATAAGAATGATGAGAAGTGTTTATGTAATTTATAAAGCTAATGCCTTTGACTGGTAACCGTTGACCATAAAGTTTCTAGAGAAAATTACCTCTCCATGCTGCAAAATCCTGGAGTGTCTACCAAGAATTTATCTGCATTCTTAGTATGCTAAAGTGTTTCATTTTGAATGTGCATTTTGTAGCTTTTTTAAAAAAATACTTTTCACAAAAGTGTAACTAAGCAATTAGGGACTATCTAGGAGAATTCTGAAATATCCCTACCCTTTGACTGTTAGTCTTTATTCTATATTGCTTAAGAGAATCAGTAAATAATATACCTGGAATTCATTAAAATACCATCTTAGTAACAACATTTAATAAGTAATACTTTAGTATTGCCCTTGGACGTTTTGAGTTTAGCATCAAAGGGCTTTTGGGCTAACTGTCCCAGTCTGTTATGAAGACCTAAACCAAAATATAAAGGCCTTCTTTAGCTCATTTACTGAAAAGGAAGCTCTATAAATATGTCCTTTCCCTTTTTTTCCCCTCTACTTTAAAAGACAGAAAATTATATATTAGTAATTATAACAATGTACTGTCAAGTTTATAATACCTATAAAAGTAATATACATATACAATAGTAATAGCACTTAAAATGAGGAAAGAACATTTATGTGTACAGATATATATTTAATTCTTTAATGATTTTTTTTACTATATTATTTGAGTTAGTTTAGTGATTGCTTGAGGGTTTACTTATCAGAATATACCTCAGATTTTTACAAACTTAATTCCAGAAATATCTATACAGAATTAAGTTTGTAAAAATCTGAAGTACATTCTGATAAGTAAACCCTCGAGCAATCACTAAAAGAAGATAACTCAAAGAATATATTTTAAAAGTCATTAAAGGAATTAAATTATTGCCTTAAAAATAATCCACTTAATTCAAAAGAAAGCACTAAATGAGGCACAGAGAAGAAAAAGCACTTGACATATAGAAAACAAAAAGTAAAATGGCAAACATAATTTGAACTATATCAATAATATTAAATGTGAATGAATGAAAAAATCAAATCAAAAAACAGGGATTTTACTATCATACTGGATTAAAATATAAGGTCCAAGTGTATGCTATCTATAGGAGGTACACTTTAATTCAAAGACACAAGTAAGCTGAAAGCAAAAGGATAGAAGAAAGATATGTCATGCAAACAGAAACCATAAGCTGAAGTGTCAGAGAAAATAGACATTAAAACAAACAAAAAATGTTGCTAGAGATAAAAGACTTTTTGTAATGATAAAAGAGTCAAATCCATCAGGAAGCTATAACCATGTTAATCATATGTGCACATAACAGCGAGCTGCCAAAACACATGAAGCAAAAACTGACACAACTGAGGGGAGAAATAGGAAATCCCACAGTAGTAGCTGGAAACTTTACTATCTCACTTTCAATGATGGGTAGAAAAAAGCAGAAGGTCACAAGGAAATAGAAGAACCCTGTAAACCAAATAGATCCAACACACTTGCATAGAACATTCCACCTAAGCACTGCAAAATACACATTTTTTTCAAGATCGTATGGAAAATTCTCCAGGCTAGACCATTTTTAAGCCATAAAACAAGCTAAATAAATGTATAAGATCAAAGTCAGGCAGACTATAATATCCAACCACAATTAAATGATATTACAAATCAGTAACAGAAAAATATTTTGAAAATTCAGTTATGTGAAAATTTAAACAACACACAACAAAATAACCAATGGATCAAAAAAGAAGTCACAAGATAAATTAGAAAATACTTTAACCTGAATGAAATTAAATAAAGACACAACATACCAAAATATATGAAGTGCCATGAAAGTGGTGCTTAGGGAGAAATTTCTTGCTAGAAACCCCTATATTTAAAAAAAAATAAAAAATAAAATTCTCCAATCAGTAACAAATATTCTACCCTATAACACTAGAAAAAGAGCAGAAACTGTACCTAGAGTCAGGGAGAGGAAGGAAATATTGAAGACTACAGTGGAGGGGCTTCTCTGGTGGTGCAGTGGTTAAGAATCCGCCTGCCAATGCAGGGGACACGGGATCGAGCCCTGGTCTGGGAAGATCCCACATGCCATGGAGCAACTAAGCCCATGTGCCACAACTGCTGAGCCTGTGCTCTAGAGCCCACAAGCCACAACTACTGAGCCCATGTGCTGCAACCATAGAAGCCTGTGCGCCTAGAGTCCATGTTCCGCAACAAGAGAAGCCACTGCAATGAGAAGCCTGCACACTGCAAAGAAGAGTAACCCCCGCTCACCACAACTAGAGAAAGCCTGCACACAGCAACGAAGACCTAACACAGCCAAAATAAATAAATAAATAATTTTTAAAAAAAAAAAAGTAGTGAAAGTAGTGAAATAGAACGTATAAAAACAAAATTAATGAAAGAAAAATCTGGTTCCTTGAAAAACATCAGCAAATTGACAAGCCTTTAGTTGGATTGACCAGGAAAAAAAAGAGAGAAGATTCAAATACTAAAATCGGGGATGAAAGAGAAATCATTACTGACCTAACAGAAATAAAGATTTCTAAGGGAAAACTAGGATGAACTGAAGGCTAGCAAATTAGATTAACTAGAAGAAATGGACCAATTCCTGGAAAGACACAAACTACTGAAACTGACTTAAGAAAGATTTTTAAATGTGAATAGACCTACAAAAAGATTGAGTTAATAATTGTCTTGTACAGTATTGTCCAAAGCTAGGTCACTCTGTCTATGCCTCTTATTTACTTCACACTCTTGTTTTTAAATCAACTTCCTTGCTTTAATAAATGTGTGTTCCAATGAAATATTGTCACTACCCCAAACAGGAAGCCAATATTATCTGTTATATCAATACAATAAATGTAAAAATAAGTAAAACAGTGTGATTAAATTCTCTCCACTCATTTCATCACAGCACAAAAGCAGCCAGACTAACCCGGTTCCCTGGACAGTCCATTCCAGCCCATTGCTTGGGCCCGCATGCCAGGGTCTGCAAAGCTCACGTGGCTGCTCCCTTCTTGATCACATGGCTTGAAGAAAAAGAGGTCAGATCAGAAGGCCTCTTCCCTGAAAAATTAGGCATGATGAGAAGGCAAATCTGCTGACATCCACTGGGAAAACTAAACACTCTGCAGATAAAATCTGGAGCTGTGATAATTCCTCCTCTGGCTGCCGCTCAGGTTCCCGGTGGTGCCTCCTCCCATAAACTCTGAACCCAGGGGTGGTTTGGTCCCCACAGCTGATGTTTGACTTGGCAGATTTAGAGACCAAGGCCGCCGTTGCTGGGGTAGCAGAGAAGAGAATTGAAAGGTCATGGCTGAATCAAAAGCTGAAGATCTTGTCTGTCTCCTAGTGATGCAGGAAGAGTGATGAAGGAAGAAGCAAGTTCCTAGGGGCAAAGAGATTGCGCTTTGTATATTCTCGCCATAAAATCACACTTACCGATAATGCAGACTAGTAAGTTAGTGAGACCCTAAAAGAATATTAGGCCAATCTGATGGCAAACTTGGAGATAAAACTAAGACAGCAGGTCCTATCAGACTAATGGAAGCAGAGCTCCTCTGGTGCAGCTTTAGTTTCTGTTCAGGTAATGGATTCTAGGTCACTAGTTGGTACCCATGCAAGGTGAAAGGTTTCAGGTACATTCCCTGCAGTGTAGCACAGTGAAAGCAGAGTTCCCTTTGTTGGCGCTGACAGGGGTTAGACTATATGTCCCCCAAGGATATGCTGAAGTCCTAATCTCCAGTATCTATGGAGATGACGTTATTTGGAAATAAGATCTTTGTAGATATAATCAAGTTAAGATGAGGCCATGAGAGTGGACTCCAAACCAGTATGACGGATGGCCTTATAAGAAGAGGGAAATTTGAACACACACCACACACACTATCACAGGAGAACACCACATGGAGACACAGACACACGGGATGACAACCATGTGAAGATGGCAGGAGAGGTCGTGTGATGCTGTCACAAGCCAAGGAATGCCTGGGCTTCCAGAACCCGAACAAGCAAGGAAGGATCCTCCCCTGGCACCTCCAGAGCAAATCTACCCCTTGCTATACCTCGATTTTCTATTTCTTGCCTCCAGAACTGTGGGAGATACTTATTTTTAGAGTAGATTTTAAAAATTATATATTAGAGTATAGTTGATTTATAATGTGTGTTAGTCTCAAGTGTACAGCAAAGTGATTCAGTTGTACATAAACATATATCTATTCTTTTTAAAATTCTTTTCTCATTTAGATTTTTACCGAATATTGAGTAGAGTTCCCTGTGCTCTACAGTAGGACTTTGTTGGCTATTAGAATAGATTTTTAAAAATGTTTAAGCCACCCAGTTTGTGGCACATTATTATGGCAACAATAGGAAACTAATACGGACTCCCATGTTCAGTTCCTCATTATCTTAGACTTGCCTGAGGTCCCAGTGACTTCAAGGAGATAATTTCTTTGGTGAAATTGGCATAGCCTTAAAGGTGAGAGCCAACTTTATTTCCTCCTAGGTCCAATCATTTTCTTCTGCATGAAACTGTTGTCTAACAAACTTCAGCTCATCCTTGAGGACAAACTTATTACATATTTCAAAGAACCCGTGCTGTTCTCTTTTCTGGAGTTACATCTCCCAGCCTTCCTCAAGTTGGGTTTGGCCTGACAGCAGGGTTCTAGACAACCGAGTTGGAAGAGAAGTGATGTGTGCTACTTCCATCCTGGCCACAAACACCTCCCACATAATGCTGGTCATTCTCGTTACCTTTCTAGCTGATTGGGATGGAGACAACGACAGCACACGTAGAAGCCATGTATGCAATACAGCAGGGCTCCGCCAACCGAGATCCCGATATGCCCCCAGGGAAGAGCCTGCCTCGCTGACCAACAGTACCTGCTTTAGACCTCATGTGAGCAGCAAATAAACTTATTGGGGTTGAGCATTATACATGTTTGAGGCTATTTGTTAGAGCAACTGGCAGCACCCCAGCAAAGCAATAGTTGCTGTCTTGAAGTGGGGTCCTGAAACAATGCAAAGTTGAACTGTATGGCATTGGTTTAATGACTTGGCTGATGGTGGCAAGGGAACAAATACAGGAGTGGGGGGAGGTGCTAAAGGGCCTTACCGTACAGCAAAAGATTTCTAGTACAGTAGAGAATGATAACTTGATAGGCAGACAGAGTGGTCATTGGGCTTAACGCTCTGGGAGAAGAGGTTGGAAAAAGCCAGAATGTTAGTGTGTGTTGGTTGTTATTTGCTGTTTTAGCAAGTCGTTTCAAGAACAAAGAAACAATCAGCAAAGAATTGGTTGGTTTGGAAGAAGAAACAAAAAGTCTAGAAATTTGCACCTTTATAGAGACTAAAGGGCCAACTGCTTCTCGACCCCAACTAATAGAAAATAAGTCTGAAAAAGGTTTTGAAAGACAGAGATGCAAATAATAAATTGAGTGTAATCTTCTCCCCAAGCTTAGTTGTTTCAGGTGTTGTCAAAGGAACAGGCGTTGAGTGCAGAGAGACAGAAATTAAACACAATTTAGATTTTTTTTTAAAAAAAGTCTTGGAAGGATTTGGGGAGTGTGTTTCTTGACATTTGACATGAACTGGAAGTTCAAAATTTTATTGTTATTTAGAGAATTATGTTGCCTAAAACATCTCTAGCATGTCTCAAAAGAGCCAATGACTGACACACTGCTCAGGACCCCAGATTTGCACTACCAGGAAGCAGCCTGTGAAAGCTAGCATCTGCCAAGGAGGGATGCTCCCCTCACCCAGGTCAGAGTGTAATATAAAACAAAATCACATCCCAGCCTGGTGGAAAGGGATGAGCATAACCCAGAGTTCCCGTGGTCTGATATGAATTCAGTGACTACATGAAATTTGGGGTGTGTCCCACTAGGGAGATAATAGAGTTCACAGAAGAAGAAGGTACGGAGCGATGTTTGGTAGCCTTCAGAGTAAACTCTGGTACAGAGAACCAGCTGCTCATCACGATCGGGTCCCCCTCTTCATGTGAGCACACAGCTAGACCCCGTCGTCTCTCAGCCTCCCTGGCATTCATTTAGATGTGACCGTGTGATTGAGTTCTGGATGACGGCAGATGAGAGGTGCTGGGTAACCCATTCATCCCAGCCCGTTAGGACCCCTCACTCATGGCCCTGCATGCTCTTTCCCCCTTCTGAAGGTCTGGGTGGAAATGACCAAGACAGCCTTAGAGGCCATGAATTGAAAACTGCAGTGTTTGTCAGCCTACATTCTTGGTTAACAATGTTTAGATGGGTGGTCCCTGTAGCCCAGAAATAAGAGCTTTGGGCTATTATATATGAAAAGAGAGAGGGGAAAAAAAACCCTTCTCATGCATTTAAGCCATTACACAGCTCACTCCCTATTTGTTACAGCTGAGTCAGCGTGCTATGCACATTTGGATATAGGGCGAATGTGTGCTGATGGACTGTCAGCTTAGATGTGGGAGATGGAGCTGGTTTCTTCCTCACCATGTCACTGGTTCTTCTCTGGCAGCTGAAATTGTACTGTCCCTGAATATTCTTCTTGTCCTAAATGTTCTAATTATTTGAGATATCAAACCTTTAATCTTCTTTGGCCAATCTTAGACTTTTCTTTTCATGTAAACAATATTTATGTCCCCAGAGTCAAAATATCTAAATATAAATAAGGTCAAAGCATGCACTCCTCAAATTTCTCTTCTTTGTCCCTTTGCTCTTTTACTTGCTAAAGTTCCTTCCCTTTAAAAGATTCAAAGACAGGGGATTCTCCACACCGAGGTGGAGATTCTCAGACTCCAAAGTTCTAAAAATGGTTGCAAATTTTTAAAAAATCTGAAACAATGCTGGAAAGCAAGAAAGCATCTATTGTCTCTAAATGCTCTGATAAATCCTTGAAAGGCATAAAAGCAGATATGAATTGTTTTGAAATAGAAAACCTCAACCCCAAACTCATGAAACTGTGAAAAAAAAACACCAGATATACGCTGATAAGAGGAGGTGGCTGTGAGGGCCCAGAGAAGCAGGGAGGTGACTGAACACTGTGGGGGCAGGGCGATCCAGGTGGCCCTGCCCCTGCTCAAACAGCCTGACTCATATCTTGGCCAGACAGCTAAAGGGACCATCTGGATAGTGTTGAAGCTTGGGTCCAAAAACTGGAAAGTGTCTTGCATGGTTAGTGGGACCGAGGATGATGGGGTAAAAGGCAGGGTGCCAAGATGGCACAGCCAGCTGCATCAGAGCCCTCTGTACCCTTACAGAAAATCTGGGATGGAAATTTGTACCTTTTGACCACCTAAGGGAAAGATGTTTACCCGGTGAAATGCCGTTAACTGAGCACTTTGCGGCTTGTAAGAAGCTGATATGTTGAATCTTTAGAGATAAGAGGCTCTTGCAAGAATTAAAAGAGCATGAAATCTAAAAACTTGTTCACGCAAATAAAAATTTCAGCAGATTAGCTGAGTGACGTGATGCACACAATTAAAGAACACCAGAAGATTAGGGCAAGGAATTCTTCCAGAAGGTAATGCAACAGGATAAAGAAAATTAAAGTAAGAAAGAAAAGTTAAGAAATGTACTGAATAGATACAGAGATTCTAATAGATACAGAGATTCCAATCCATTATGACTTTCAGAAGGATAGGATAGAAGGAAGATAAAGGAAGCCGAATCAGGAGAATCAGTAGGGAAGGATCTCCCAGCTGGGAAGACAAGAGAATTTTCAAAGGACTCCCAGAGTTTACTGAGAAGTACCTTAAAAGAAATTAACACCTAGACACATGTAATGAAATTTCAGAAAACAAAGTACAGAATCCAAATCCTTTCAACTACTAGACAAAAATGTTAAAATACAATAACATAAAAGGTATCAAATCAGCATTAGAGTTCTGATAGGATAAGAATTTTCCTACAATTATCAAATATCAGAAGACAATGAAAAATGTCCTGAAATCCCTGAGAGGAATAACTAGGATTAGAATTCTATGTCCAAAATGTAGTTTAGTGTCAGGGCAGAATATAGAGTTTTTCAGATATCTGACCATTCAAAGCTTATAGTCACTGATATGATATGGGCATGTTTACTGATCATAATAAATTCCAGAGAAATGATACTGTAGGTGCTATATTAACTGACCAAAGTACAATGAAATCAGAAATTAAAAACAAATATATATGTATACACATATAAATCTCCCACAAATTACCTAGGGAAAATAGACTTCTAAATAAGTTTTGGCTTAAAAAGAAAATGGGCAAAATGGATGAAGGTGGTCAAAAGGTACACATTTCCATTTATAAAATAAATGTCATAGGGATATAATGGACAGCATGGTGACTATAGTTAATAACAGGGTGTTGTATGTTTGAAAGTTGCTAAGAGAGCAGATCTTAAAAGTTCTCATCACAAGAAAAGAAATGTAACTATGTGAGTTGATGGAGGTTAACTAAACTTATTGCGGTGATCATTTCACTATGTATACGTACAGTATAGTAAATCATTATGTTATACACCTAAAACTAATACAGTATTATACGTCAATTATATCTCAAAAAAAAAAAAAAGAATAAAGAAGTGCCCTGACCCAGATAAACCAAGACTCCTTTGCATTATTCATAACCATTCCCCACTCCCCCGGTAACCAGTCATAATATTTATATCACTAAAGTATCTAACTTTCCGTGGGTCACAGGACTGTTATTGTTTCAAACAGCTGCCAAAGTAATTTTCAAGATATTTTCTAGACTTTAAAGAACACTTCAAAATGCATGCAAGGCCCATTTTTTCACTACATTTTTTTTGTGTATAGAAGCACAAATCTGCTTAAAACATCAAACACACACATACACAGAAATAACAATGAAAACTGAAAACTATTTAGAACTGAGTGACAGTAACCTGCTGAAACAATGAGATGAAATTAAAGTGATTAAATATATGTTGTTGATACTTATACAATTCCTATTTATAAACATATGCGATTCTTCATGTTACTAAAAATTTTGTCAACTGTGAATTGAACTATTCACTTTGGTTCTTGCCCAATAAGCTCTAAATTATTAAAATTCTCCTAAGTTATTAAAAGTTTTACATTTCTGAAGTGGAATAAGGTTTTATGGTTTCTGGAGATTATACTAGAATTTCCATTTATATAAATTAGAAATTACAAACCTTAATTTTATCTATTGCTGGCAAATACACACTCGAAGTGAAACACTGTGGTATACTGGAGGAAAGTTCCCCAGGCTGAGGGTTTGAAAGGTCTGGGTCTAAATCCTGATTCTGCCTCTCCTGGGAGGTGACCTCAAGTATAAATCATGCTACATCTCACATGTCTCATCTGTCAAGTGGGAATAATAACACTCGCCTTCAGAAATGTTGTGAGGATTACCCATAAATAAAGAATGAATGTAAATGGTCTTAGTTGTCATGGGAGAAGAGTTACTGAAACATGATAGATTTTAAGTTATTTTAAACAAAGTCTATCTATTTCAAACAAAGTCTATCTCCTGGTTCTGTAGCCTCTGTTTTGCACTACCCCAGTGTTTTTCTCTTGAATAGAACTAGGACCGTTTGACTCTGCATTAACTGTAGATACTGGAGATATTTCCTGCCTCTTTGCATCTACTATCTCACCAACCCTCTACAGAAAGAAGTACTCAGTGTAACCTTCAACTTTCTCCCCTAAGGTTGGTCATTTGTTTTAAACTCATCCTTCATTGATGTCAACTTTCCTCATCTAAGAAACCAAGTTATTCTCTACATGTTACTGGATCCTGAGGCTGGCCTTTCACCAAGTAGGATGTAGGTGGACAGTACTGCTTTCTCTGTTGGGCACCAGACGCAATAAGTCGCATTATCTTGTCTCTCACCATCCACTGCTTGGAGACCCAGATGAAAGGTAAACAATAGGCTTTAGCACGTTAGCAAACTCTAATGAGCATTCCCACCAGCTCCAGGGCCAAGTCGGCTCTTCCAGACTCTCAAATTTTTCAAAGCAATAAACAGGGTAGAGGAAATGTCTAAAGAGAAAAATTAAAACTCCGACCTTTAATGAAGAGAAAACAAAAATTATCTTCATTGCTTTCTCTGGTATTAATGATTTTGGAAAAAATCCTGTTTTATAGATAAGAATGTTTCTTAATTGAACAGGAGTGTCTAATTGCCATTGATTTTGTGAAGAGCTGAAAAAAAACAATTCCTCATCCGATGTAAGGGGAAACCACATAAAATAGAATCTTGGTAAGACCAAAATACGACAATTAAAAAATTCTCCGAAAAAAAAAATGAATCGTTCACATTCCTAACTTTATATTCCTGTAATTACGTTTATGGTATACCTATAATTCATTGTTACCTCAGAGATTTTTCTCCCCCAGGGATGTGCATTTTCACTTTTATCTCAAGTGTTGATAATATATACTTTTTTCTTGGTTAGACAATTCTCAAAGAGGTGAAAATCGAAGCTAGAAATCTGCACCTCATTAGTAATTTCACATCGCATAGAATTGTTCTTTCAACCAATATACAGATAAGTGGTTCGACATATTTTAGTGGTAAGACGGCTGCTAAAAGTGCCCAGTAAAATCAGGGAGTTTTCTCGACAAGATAGGAAAGTAGGTTTATCTGCCGGGGATAAACAGTTACCTGGCAATAACTTGGTGGGGGAACCAGGCTGTAATAATGTGCTGCAAAGACTAAGGTGTCCTGCTTAATATGGAAAAATGGCACAACAGCTGTCATAGGGCACCAGTGCTTTCCCCAGAGCATGATGTAATCACAGAGTAGTCGCCAACCTGCCATATGTTTGTAGAACACACGTGTAATTAATCGGCAGGACAGATTTAGGCAGCAGTGGTATAAAGAGTGTACATTTTAGAGGCAGAAACAGGTATGTCCCTACGCACATTTATTCTCTGTGCCTTAATCTCTCCTGTTCTGATGAGAACACTCTCCTTGCACCGGCACAGGAAATAGACCTGTACATGCTTGATAAAGTCAGGGAACTGACTCCACTAATGAGAGTTTTGTTTTCCTTCTCCCTCTGACCCTGGGAAAGTGATACCTGTGTGCCTCCATGTTGGGGGTAATGGGGAAAATGCAATCCTCTGTCACATACCAAACCATCAGGCCTTGAGGATGTTTCCAAATGCTTACATCAGAGAAGCTATTTTTCTCCTACAATTAGTTGAGGTGTTTTGCACTAGTCAAAAGACCATTCTTCTTGATATTGACTTTTTTTTTTTTTTAATTTTGAAAAAGGAACTAAGAGGAATGTTGGGTTTGCTGTTCTATTTCCCAATTTAGCCAAAGTAGGCAGGGGAAAGGTTGTTTTCGTTGATGGACAAATTTATTGACTTGTTTTAAAAAAAGGAATATATAATCAAAGAAGTATAGGTTCAGAGAAAGAGAAAGAGTGTTAAAGCGTCATCCTTGCCATTCTGTAGTCTCAGAATATACAGGACAATAAATAAACGTCTGTATCAGACAAATAGGAATTTGTCCTATTTTTAAAGACAGATGGAAAGGAAGAGATTCTACCATTTCCCACTTTAACGTATTAATATAGTAGCTGCTCATTCTCAAACTAGGAAGTTTTTGCCCCCCCAACCTTGATATATGTAGATCTGTATATAATATAAATAAAATAAATATATAAATATGTATAGTGTGTGTATGATAGACTAATATAGATAGATGATTGATAGATACAGAGACAAAATGTACGAAGTGTACCTTACTGTCTCCTCAGCCTGTTTTTCTTAAGGCTAAATTATTTTCTCCTTCAGGAAATCTGCCCTTTTTTCCCCTGAATACATGACTAATTTTTAGACCTCTCCATCAAAATCTTTCAAGTTCTTCTTGTCATTCTTAAGCTGTGGAACCCTGATTCCCTCCCATATCTCAAAATCTGAGTACAGAGATCTGATCACATTACCGGCCAATAGTAATGCAAGAAAAACACCATCATTTGAAATACATTCTCCATTATCACGAGGTGAGCTCATTGTTACATGAGATACCAGTTTTCATATCCCAAGGCCCTATCTGTGGCTTGCCTGATCTTGACCTTTGTCTTTAAAAGCACTCTCTCATTCCTAGGCATTTTTCTTTGCACAAAATCATTTCTTTCTGTGCTTAAGAGAGTCAATGCCTATGAAGTACTTGTGAGAGTGACAGGCTCACGAGAAGTGGATGTGAATTCTATCACAGTTGTCACTGTGCTTGTATACAGTGATCCTTCCAAATTTTGACTTGTGGTTTTCATTCTTGCTTTATCCTTCAATTATTTACTCCTTGATCATCAGCTCCCTCTATCTCCCCAGCATACAAAGAAACACACAAAATAGATGACTTATTTATATCATTTATATTCTATTTCAAGATGAATCCAAGTTAGAACCCTTAAGAATTCAAATTAAAGTCCCTCCACACCTCATCAGCCAACTATACATTTATCCGATTTACTGCTGTTGTGTTAGATTTTAGAAGATTCTGTATGGTGAGAATAGAGGCATTGATTCCAAACTGCAAATGATTATTTTTAGATAACAGCATATATTATTCAAAAATATTTTTCTTGAAATTATAGACACCTAAAAGCAGATAAAATTAATATTGAATAATTTAGTTGATTTTCAAATAAACACTGTACATTTGTGACATTTTATTTGACAATTTTTCAAATTTTGGAGGAAGTTTTAGAGCTATTAATTGTAGGGGACTTATCTGCTAATGTTACTCTTGGTTACTCAATCACCTTCACTTTATAATTGAGTATTTTTAGTATCATTTATGCAAGAATGAGCACTTAATATACCTTTACTCACCAGGCAGCCTTTGAATGTACTATTGATATTTTGGAAGACATTTTTTTTCTTAGGAATAAAATATCCTTTTATAAATACGCAGTTTATAATGTTCCTAGAGTTCCAGACATGATTTTCTGAGGTATTTTTAGCTAATGAACACCAGTTGTTTTAAGAGTCGTTAATACAATTTTGGTTGCTTCCGAAGACATTTGTCACTTCAATTTACATGTGGCTCATGCACTAACATGTTCAGTTCTGCAGGTGGGGGAAACGTCTACCAAGATTAATATCATTCTGCAAGCCTTCTTTGGATTCACATCATAACACTGTACTGATTATAACAAGAATTGTTAGGGCAAGTTGATGAAATTAAGGGTATTTTCCTAGCCACAGTAAGATCAAGGTAAGCCTTACTCTTCACTTATAGTACAGCTCCCAAACGTGGGGTCTCCAAGGTCACGTAAGTGCAGCTCCCATGTATATAGCCTGGGAGAATCTGACAGTGCAGCAGCGTTTCTTGTAAATGGCTCAGAACAGCGAGGGACATTCTTGTTAAAGATACTCAGACTCAGAACTTTTTTCTCCACTAGATAAAAATTGGCTAATTACAAAGTGACAATTAGAAACAGAACTAGCTTGCACAGTTGGCATTAACCACTTATTCTAAGTCTGAAAAGAGCATACATTTTAGACCTGACAGCTAAGAACGGACTTCAGTTACTATATTAGCCTTATCACATGGGTATGGCCATCCTGGCACAATACAGTATGGAACACTTGTTGGCGGAGAAGCTCAGATGGAGAAATGTCTAACCAGGATCCTGGAACAAGAGGAGCACTGAGAACTTCGGGGAAGTCTGCTCTGTGACGGGGGACATAAGCGCAGCATTGGCAGCGCACCTCAGCAGAGGCACAGGACCAAGGTCAAGCAAACTCCAGGGCTGGTCAGGGTTATCAGGTGGGAAGTAGCAGTCACAGCCCAAGGTCACCACAGTCCAAGGTATAGACAGTGGCATCACAGGTGCTATTTATGAGTCACAACTGGTGAGATAGAAATCGGCCAACCTCCATTCATGGCAACAGGGCCAGCTTTGTGGAAGCCGAAACACTAGCAGGGACTCCTATGTGGACCATCTGAGAAGCCTCCAATTAGCAATTTTCCACCAACTGAAAGGCTGCTTCGTGGTCCCAGAATGCCGGTTGCCTTCTGAAAATCATGCTGAACAGGTTCTGTGGCCCCAGCCATAGCCCTGGATTAGCAAGAGTGAACGCGGTCCCGAGTGGTCCCACGTGCAATATAACACATCTCTTCCTCACAATATATTTGCAAAACAGGAAACAGTATCACCCATGGTTCACATGTGGGGAAACTGAGGCACCAGGGGTGCAAAGAACTCACCTGAATTTACGCACACCGCTGAACGCAAGAGCCTATGAGTATTCAGAGGTCACCCTCAGAACCAGTAAGGGCACTGGCTTTCCCAGCAAGTGAGGTGAAGGTCATCCATCTGGCAATAGTTACTCAGCCCCTACCCTCTGCCGCGCAGAGACTCAGTGATGAACAAGACCATCCAGTACTGCCCTCACTAGGCTTTCATTCTGATAGAACAATCGGGTAAACGCCACTCTCTTGTTATGGCTGGATACTTATATAGGCCCTTAAGGATACGGTCATTCAATTACTATGAGCTATTCTATGTTATACATTCGGTTGCTCTAATGTAATTCTTTATATTGTCGTTATCATGCATGCTCAAGAGCCACGAAGGAGTCGTTAAGGAGAAGTTCCTGAACAAAAGAGCTCAATTAGCTGCAGTTAAGACTGTGGTCCTGAGACCTGGCAATGCAGGTAAGTAAGTAACAGTCAGTCCCTACCCAAATGCTATACACTGTGGGGTAAAAATCAAGCCACATGGCACGAGTTACATGTTACCAAAGCTTGCCCAAGGTGGGCGTATTTGGCAAAGGAAGCCAAATACGGTAATACTGAAATCTCTGCATGCTCAAGTGTTCAGATGCGAAAAAAATTAGACACTGTAGATATAATGCCAATGAGAATGGGCTTTGTCAGCATGATACATTACGTAAGCAAGGGAGGGTGAATGATTGATGCGTTGCTAGCGAGACAGCAGCTAATGAGACAGAGAGGTCATCAGAATTTGAAAGGAGACGTTCCTGATGATGTTTACATTCAGATCCAAAGAAGGTTGCCTCGGA
This sequence comes from Physeter macrocephalus, assembly GCF_002837175.3. Classification (NCBI taxonomy): domain Eukaryota; kingdom Metazoa; phylum Chordata; class Mammalia; order Artiodactyla; family Physeteridae; genus Physeter; species Physeter macrocephalus. The sequence continues at coordinate 21,618,888 of NC_041221.1, forward strand.
GAAAATCCCATACATGTGCCTGGCACTGATCGAGTATCCTGCTCATCAGAAAAGATCCCTTTGTCCTAGTAAGTGGAAGCTGAGAGTAAATAATGCACCTGATAAACAAATTAACATTGTGTTTAGATGATTAGGGCTCTGGGGGAAAAATAGCAAATTCAGAGCAGGAGACCTGGGAGTACACAGATGGTCTCAGCTGCCCTTTCAAAGAGGGTGGGAGGGAGAGAGTTTTGAGCAGGTGACATTTGAGCAAAGCCCTGAAGGAGGTGAGGGAGGGAGCCAGGTGGATATCTGGGGAAGAGAATTCAGGGTGAGGGGACAATCTGTGCCCAGGCCTTAGACAGGATGTGTGCCTGGTATGTGAGAAGATCAGTAAGGGGGCCAAGGAGGCTGGTGCAGAGGCAGGGGAGGTAGAGGGGATGAAATCTGAGAAGTACAGGGCACTCCATCCTGCGGGGCCCAGGGGCCACTCTAAGAACTGTAGCTGTTGCTCCCTGGCGCAGGAAAGCAAAGCCATTGGAGGATTTGAGGGAGGAGTGATGTCCAACGCATCGTTTACAAGGATCACAGGGCACTGTGTTGAAAGTTGAATGGGGTTAGGAAGGCTGGTTACGAGATAGTTTCAACTGGAAATTTCCCCATCACTGTAAAACTTACCATTTTTATTAAATATTCTCATAGAATTCGGTATTCCAAATGTATGTATTCAAATATGAAGCAAAACCTAATATTGCACTAATTAGAGTTACTTGGTGATGTCAGAACCGTGTGGACACAACCAGAGTCTACCCCCTACACAGAACCTTCCCTGACCTCCGCGGAATTGGTCCTTGAGTCCCAGCACAGGTGGGTTCCAATAGCATCTCTCACCCATGGTGACCTCATCCTCTTGCTTTCCTCTTGGGGGTTTCCAGTCGCTCCCTCCCCACACCTTCTGGTCTGATACAAGTTCTTTCCCTTGCCTTTGATCCCTGTCCCCCTGCCAACCTGTTGCTTTGATACTGACCAGGGTTCTTGGCCTTCCCTAATCCACAGAAATTGACTAGAGGCCAGGCAAGAAATTCAGGCAAGGCTCTACTGGGGTCCCTGCTGCCGCAATTGGGGGAGGGAGAGCAAGTAACAGCTTCCCTTGCTCGCTTGCTCCCTGGGGGGATGGGGGTGAGCTTGTTCCTTATACGGGGTGAGGGTAGGGGTGTGTCCAGGGGTCAGGCCGGAGGGGTGGCTCAGGTGTTTTGCCCACCCCTTTGGTGGTATTGTGTGTAGGGGGCATGTGCAGTACCCTGCCTTTGCTCCCAGCACCCTGTTTTTACTCCCAGCTCTCCAGATGTGGCAGTTCAGGGTTTTTTTGGTCTTTTGTGTCTTTTGGTCCAGAATTTGCCCCAACTATGCATGCATGCAGTTATTTTTAGTCCCACATAGTTTCTTTGTATTTTGTTGCTCTCGGTTTGTCCAGGTGCAAGAACTGCAGCACTGCAGCAAAGGGTCCCAGGTCCCAGGTCCAGGCCTGTCTCAGCTTGTGATTCCACTGAGAGCCCACCAAGGATTTGAAGAGCTTTTAGTAGAGGGAGGACGTCTTCTCTCTAGTGTTTTGACTGTCATAGCATTTAACTCAGACGCTGTACTGGGGTGGATGGGGGCTGCAGTAATATTCCCTGAGAACTACGACAGCCAGCGAAGTAGGACTAGTGGAGGTCAATAAAGCCCACACGTCTCCACCCGCTCATTTTTGCAAAACACCAGTTTTGAATGTGACTTTAGAAATCTAATCCATCTCCAAGGACTAAAGATTTTAAAGTAGGTTCTCATTGAAAAATTAATAAGGTATTTAAAAACCTACTAGTCTTGTCCAATCCTGCATTCATCTCTCTTTTCCTTCAAAGGAATTTACACCCTTGTTTTTCCTGTGCTCTATTGAATGTATACTAAAGTGATCTTAACCTCCAATCTCTTACAATCTGACTAAACTGCGATTTCTCTATTATGGATGATTATTCATAATTTTTACCTACTCTTCTGAGATTGTAGGCATGGCACTTGTACACAATTCTCCTTTTTGCCATTAAGAAACATTTCAAATGAGTTCACATAATTCATCTGGTCAGAGACTTGGAAAGTCAATGTGATGAATCATTAAATCTCTCTAAGTCTTCCCTGGAAATGAAAATACAGATTGTTTGGTATCAAACCTTCTCAGTGGCTGAGCTACTTCTGGAAAAAAGAACATTAAACTGAATTCAAGTGTTGGTCTGCTAATCTGAGTGATTCTCCATTGGGGGTGGTTCCCTCTCCCTGCAGGACATTTGGAAACGTGCCAGGGCAGCGACAGTGATGGAAAACTCATTGAGTGGGTTCGTTGCTGGTTTTGGTGCTCTGGAGCATAAGAGGCTAATCTCCTTGCACCCCAAACCCTCTCCCTCAAAATGCACTGAGTGCCTTCGTTATGTTGAGCCCTAGATTCTGCCGCAGGAGACAGTCTGCTTTAGGGTGGGATATTGGATTTGTCCTATGATTTCTAGGGGAAAAAAGTCATTACTTGTCCAATTATGGAAATTTTTCTTGTGATTTTATCCTCATTATTGATTATGAGCAATAATTTAGGAACAAATTCCCAAACTCCAAAGAAAACGGCTATTATTCTATTTCAGTCTGATGTTGCTTCGTACCTTTATTGCTACAACATCTGTGTCCATTCTTACTCCCTCAATCCATCTGGTATATTTTCTAATGTTCTTTGAATTCTGTGATTTTTATAACACTCTCTAGCTCAAAGACCTTAATGGCTCCCTATGTCAGAGCCAAATTTCTCTGCCTGGCTTTCAAAATAATCAGTTCTCCCCACCAGCCTCACATTCATACTTTTCCCAAAGATGGCTCAGACACTCAGCCAGGGTAGTCTCCTCACTAGCTCATAAATATCTCCTTCTTCCTGCTAACTTGCCTTGATGATGCCTCTTTCCCTAATATAGAAACATCCTGTCTTTCTCTCTGCTTTTTCAAATTCTACCAATCTTTCAAGAACTAATTTTATTCTTCCTCTTCTTTAACACAGTATGTGAAATGTTTAAGAGCCTGAGCTTTGAAAGCAGACAATCTAAGATCAAATCTAAGCCTTACCTCTCACTGAAAAGTACTTAATCTTTTTCAAGCTCAGTTTCCTCATCTATAAAATGGGGATAATAATTCTATCTCAGAGTACCATTAAAGTTTTTAAATAAAATACATATAAATTATTTAGCGTAGTACCGGTATAAAGTAAGTTCCTAAACAAGGAACTGAGATAGGTGAGCAGCCATCAAGGATAATTAATATTTCACTGAATAGACCTGCCCTCCCTGATTTTCTTGTCTGCTGGTCTCTTTTAGAATTTAGAGTTTCAATCTAATAAATTAGTACCTAGTGTATACTACTGATAGCATTGTGTAATCTACCAGTGGGGTATCCCAATTAGACTAAAAACCCTTTGAGGGTAAAGAAAGTGTTTATACCCCTTCTGCATCTCCACAGTACCTGGTGCCATGGTGAGCAGATTTATTGGATGCTAAACAGAGATTTGTCCATTCATCATTCAGCCAGCCCAATGTACCAGCCACCCTGCTACTACTGGGAATAGACTGGGGAGTAAATGGATACACTACCTGCAAGAAGCTCCCAGATGAATAGAGGAGACAGACACATAAGTGCACAGGTGTGAGGAGAATGGGAGGGTTTAGTGATAGAGATAGCCACTTCTCCAGTACTGCTCTACATAAATTTGTCTTATAAGCATGTTTTATTCATATTAGAACCAGAGGAATGATTCCTTATCTAAGCAATGTACTAGTAAATGATTAACAGTTGGCTCTTAGGGGAAACCAGAAAGCCCTGGTTTGTAGTGTTGGCCAATTTCCATGGTGTAAATACTCCCAACATGGCCAATTCAAGCAACCAAAATGATATTGCTTAACATGGAGTCGCTTAACATGAAATGTACTACACTACACACCCTTATATAGCATTGCCACCACCCACACATACAATAGATGTAAATAACCATAAGAGCATAGAAAATGGAAAATACAGTCAGATAACTGAGTTAATGAGTTTTTAATATTTATTATGTTTTCATATATGTAGAATTGATTAAATTGTAACTTTATATAATATAATTTTAATAATGGCTGTGTTTAACAACTAAAAAATGTAATAATTCTCATAGCTTGTATGAGCTGGCTCCAAATAGCACTCTTTATATTCAATTTCTAAACCTTAAAGCTAGGTGGAAAGTTAGCATTTTATTATGGGTTATAAAGTTGAATTTTTATAAAGTAAGTCTGTTTTGGATTGCACTTAGATGCCAAAAAACTTCAATTTTCAGTTGCTTTTATAAATACAGAACAGATTTGAGGATAGAATAATTTTTTCAATTACTGGTATTTACTTATTTTTAAACTATTTTTTGTGAAAAATTCCAAACATTTACACAAGAATAGTGTAATAAACCTCTCTGTTTCTGTTACCTATTATCAACTATTTCACCTTCTGGTCATTTTAGTTTAATTTATCCCCCCTCACCCCACCGATTTTACTCCTCTGCCTACACATAAGACCATTTCTGCGTCTACTTTTCCCCTGTATTACCCTCCATGTTATTTTGAATAAAATGTTTCATTTCATCTATAAGTACGTCAGTGTATCTAAAATATACAGGCTGTTTTTCCTTAACATAACTACAATATCATTACCACATTTAAAAAATATATAATTTCGGGCTTCCCTGGTGGCGCAGTGGTTGAGATTCTGCCTGCCGATGCAGGGGATATGGGTTCATGCCCCGGTCCGGGAAGATCCCACATGCCGTGGAGCGGCTGGGCCCGTGAGCCATGGCTGCTGAGCCTGCGCGTCCGGAGCCTGTGCTCCGCAACGGGAGAGGCCACAACAGTGAGAGGCCTGCGTACAGCATAAAATATATATATATATATATATATATATATATATATAATTTCTTAACATCATCAAGTATCTCCAGTCAGTATTCAAAAGTCTAATTGTCTCATTAAAGCCACAAATGCTGTTTGTATTTTTTACAGCTTGTTTGAATGTGGATGCAATCCACACGTTATGATGGATTGATCAATTTCTTCTGTCTCTTTTAATCAGTAGAGTTTTCAGTGTGTATCATTTTTTCATTAGAATACATTTGCAGAATGAATAAGATCAGTTTTTCTGTAGAGTCATCCACAGATTGGATTTTGCTGTTTTTCTCCACACGTTGTTGTATACGGGTTGCATGTATAACAACTGATTTCCTTTATATAGATAATTGGATCTAGATGAGCTCGATCAGATTCAGGTTCAGTTTTCATGGCAAGACTGCTTCCTTGGTGGTGGTGTGGTTCTCTGTGGGAAGGCTGACAGGGTCTAACTGTCTCTCTTCTTATGATGTTGGCTTCTGTTAATCCTCAATGACTGTATCCACTAATCATTGGGGTCATACGATGGCCATATTCTAATTTCTATCATACTTTCTTCACATATTAGCTGGAACAAATCTATAAATGAAAACTTCTCTTCAAAATAGAGCTACCATATGATAATCCCACTCTTGGGCATATATCTAGGGAAAACCATACTTCAAAAACATACATGCACCCCAATGTTCATGACAGCACTATTTACAATAGCCAAGACTTGGAAGCAACCTAAATGTCCATCAGCAGAGGCATGGATAAAGAAGATGTAGTATATATATATACAATGGAATATTACTCAGCCATAAAAAGAATGAATTAATGACATTTGCAGCAACATGGATGGATCTAGAGATTATCATACTAAGTGAAGTAAGTCAGACAGAGAAAGACAAATATCATATGATATTACTTATATGTGAAATCTTTAAAAACTGATAAAAATCAACTTATTTACAAAACAGAAACAGACTCACAGACTTAGAAAACAAACTTTTGGTTACCAAAGAGGAAATGTGGCTGGGGGGAGGGATAAATTAGGAAGTTGGGATTAACTTGTACACACTACTATATATAAAATAAATAATCAACAAGGACCTACTATATAGCATAGGGAACTCTACTCAATACTCTGTAATAACCTGTATGGTGAAAGAATCTGAAAAAGAATAGATATATGTATATGTATAACTAAAAAAAAAATGAATGAGAAAAAAAAAACTTCTCTTCATTCACTGTTTGGTTAGCCAGTGGTACAATTCATTTAGGATAAAGCAAATAAATGTTTGTTTCTTCTCCTTTACTTACCTGTTTTCAAAGTAAGTTGGTCACTAGCATTGTTCCACAGTTACTGATTTCTACTAAAGAAAGACTTTCTACAACTTTTGATTCAGATTTTCAGGGAGTGTCAAAAATCATACCACTCAATACATTTTTATATACCTGCCTCAGCAAATAAACTAGCAATCCCTTCTAAATGATATAAAAATTTATGGGTGTATTTTAGAAACTCTTTTTTTTTGCTTTCTCGGATGGTTTTCCCCATGACATTAGTGTTTAAAACAAGATGAATAACATAGAATTTTATCAGATGTGGCCTTGGAAATTACCTCATCCATATGCCTCATTCAATGTAAATTTAGGGAAATGAGGCCAGTCGAAATCAAGCCACCCATCCAGAATGGCCCCAACAATTGGTATGAGGCCTGGTTCCAGAATTCTTGTTTCCTATTCCAGGAATCTTTTCTGCACTCTGACTAAGAGGGTGGTTCTACCAGGAATTCTAGTTAAAGTCATTAGTAAGTATAAGGAAGCAAATCTCACTCTCACAGACTATGCTCAAATTAAAATAAGCTATGAAGCAGAAATAGTGACACAGACGTAGAGAACCAATGTATGTACACCAACGGGGGAAGGGGAGATGGAATGAATTGGGAGATTGGGTTTGACATATATACACTACTATGTATAAAATAGATAACTAAGAACCTACTGTATAGCACAAGGAACACTACTCAGTGCTCTGTGGTGACCTAAACGGGAAGGAAATCCAAAAAGGAGGGGGTATATATATATATATATGTATAACTGATTCACTTTGCGGCACAGCAGAAACTAACACAACATTGTAAAGCAACTATACTCCAATTAAAAAAAAAAGTATCATTCAAAAGCTCATTCCGGGGCTTCCTTGGTGGCACAGTTGTTGAGAATCCGCCTGCCGATGCAGGGGACACGGGTTCGTGCCCCGGTCTGGGAAGACCCCACATGCCGCGGAGCGGCTGGGCCCGTGAGCCATGGCCGCTGAGCCTGCGCGTCCGGAGCCTGTGCTCCGCAACTGGAGAGGCCACAACAGTGAGAGGCCCGCGTACCACAAAAAAAAAAAAAAAAGCTCATTCCAAGTCAGACATTTTTGAATTCAAAATATTTTCCCAAAGTAATTCAAATTTCACTGCTGGTTAAAACCCAGACGGCACTAAAAAACTGTTCTTAGTCATCATTTAACACAAATACAGAGCCCTACATGTGAAGCACTGTTAACAACTGCCATCTTATAGAAGTGGATGAGCATAGGAAAACTTTCATTGAAAATATTCTACCATGTCCAGGGAACTTTCTATGTGCTTCTTCATTTCATTTCCACAGCAATCCTGAGAGGTAGGTAGTACCAGGCCCACCCTACCAAGAGAAATGTGAGGTCAAAATAAGGAGCTCAGAAAGGCACAGTATGAGGTGGAGGCTGGAGTGGAAACTGGAAGGCCAGTGGCAGGATGATTCAGGGGGTTCATTGGAAGAGTTGAGTGTGGGATGTTGGCCCTCAGAAGGAGTGCTGATTCAACTGAGAAAAGCATCCCACGTTATGGAATTGTATCAGGAAAGCAAAAGAGGACTCTGATCCTCACTTCACAAGGAAGCTGTGTCTATATGAAGGAGACTGTGGTAGGCAGCCTCTCTGATGGCGCCCAAGGGTCTCTACTCCTGATAATCCCATCCAGTAAGGGAACATCATACCAATCCACTGCAAATCAAGAGAATACGGCAGGAGTGATGGGATATTACTCTTGAAATCAGATTACAAGTAGCACGTGGCTTCCTTTGGCTCTCAGATCACCCATGCTGGAGGAAGCCAGCTACCATGTTGACGGATCAGACTTGTGGAGAAGCCAACAATGGTGAAGGGCTGAGGGCTCCGTCCATAGCCCTGGAGGAGTTTGCCCACACCCACGGGAGTGTTTTGGTAGAGAATCCTTGAGCCCCAGTTGACCCTTGAGCTGACTGGATCCCTGGCTGATACCTTGACCTACAATCTCATGACAGACCTAAGGGCCAGAACTACCCATCCAGCTTGAATTCCTGATTCACAGAAACTAGGATAATATTTGTTGTTTAAGTTGCTAAAAGTTTTAGGGTAATTTGTTAAACAACAGACAGCTAACTCAGTGTCATTCCTAAATCAAGGAATGTCTGTTCTTTATTAATGTACTTTTATATGTAAGTAGTCATTTATTTAGGAATGTTATTTTTATGTTAATTAAGGTAACAGTCTTTTTATTTCCCAGTTACAATCTTTTAGCTCTGAAGAATAAAAAAAGTCAAATAAAGCATATATATATATATATATATAATATGTATGTATGTATGTATGTATTATATATTAGTGGTTGTCAACTGGGGGAGATTCAATCCCCCAAGAAACATTTGGCAATGGCAATATCTGAGGACATTTTTGGAGCTTGCTACTGGAACCTAGTGGGTGGAAGCAGGGATGTTGTAAAACACCCTACAGTGCACAGGGCAGCCTCCCACAGCAAAGAATTATCCAGTCTAAAATGTCAATAGTTGTTGAGAAATATTAATACATAACCACTGAAATATATCTATCTGGAAAATAACTGTATTTACAAAGTTGAAGCTTTAAGATACTAACTGAAACCATAAGAGATAAATATGTATTTCTACACTATTTTTCATTTCTCTTCTTCCTAGTAACATTTTTTTGCCAAATTGAAATGAAAATATTTTAATTATATAAAAGCAATTTTCTTTCCATTAATGCAAATTGCGTTTGTTTTAATGTGTGAAACGGTGGGTAATACAGTGGTGTATTCAAGTCGTTGATTGTTCTTGTTGTCGGGAACACGTAGATTGATATTTTGGAAAAGTAATTGTTTGACATTAAATGTGGTACATCATGTTTCACAAAATTCAACACTGACTGATGAAAATAACAGTATCCCAGTGTGTGGGTGACTCTAAATAAGTAAATTGAGAACAGATATTTATGGAGCGCCTACAAATGAGACACATTTATTACAGGCAAGTGGCTCCCATCACCCTTTTCTAAATGATGGATTGCCGTCGACGTTCAGAATGTAATGAAAATGGAGAAATCAAACATTTTCTCACAACTCTCACAAATGTGAAACAGATCAATCACAAATTTGGAATGAACGACATTGTTCGGATGAGCCAGGTAAAATCCACGATATAGAGTTTACCCCCTTAGAAAGGCTTTCAGAGATCTAAGCAAAGAGTATATAAAGAACAGATTATCTTAGAAAAATAAGTAAATATAGTAGAATTTACTTTATTTATTATCAGAATAAGTAGAGACATCTCAGATTCAGAAGGAGCTGGAAGTACAGTAATTAAAAACAATATTGCTCTTTGAGGTGTGATTACCTAGAAATCAGGCTGAATTTTTCCTTTGAAGTAATAGCAACATCACACAGTCTGTAAGGTTCCAAATTAGGACTTTGAAGAGAACTGTGGTGATTAACGGTAAAAAAAATGGAGGCACAGTGCAGTGGTTAAAACCTTGAGTTGACAAGTCACAGATCTGAGCTCAAGTCTTGGCTTTGACACATCTAGCTGGCAAAAGTAGGTTTAAATGAAGATTAAGTTAGATACAGCATAAAAGGTTAGCACTCAAGCATAGAAAAGAGTTCAAAATCTTGTTAGCTATTATCATTGTGAATAAAAGTCTGATATGTAATGTCATTGCCGTTCCTTATACGATATCCTTTTTCACTGAAACAGACACTACCCACCATGTAGCCCATGGCAACTCCATGGTTCCCTTTCTGTATGTGGACTGACGTCAGCCATGAGGCAGGTGGAAGCCATGACAAGCTTCCGCCCAGTGATGGAAGTTTTCTGGAAGCCCTGGGCCTATTCACTGAATGTAATGTGATAACTCCATCAGCATCTTTACATGCCCACACGCGAAGTCATTCTCACTTCTTCCATAACAAGATTTTTACAAGATGAAGCTTTTTGAATTTATAAACTTGTACCTGTGACATCACACCTACACCTTTGGTACTTGTGATTGGATTTAAAAGGCATGTGTTTTACTCTAAGGGTCTGGTACAGATCATTTATTTTACATTTTGCCGGATTCCCCACACTTTAATTTCTTAATCTAGTTGCTTTCACACTTACTGTTTAGGCACCAGATGGTCACATCAATGAGCTTGGATTATTTTGCCAAACAATGATAGGACCTTTTCTGTAACAAAAAGTGTCTTGAAAATCTGAATTCAAATCTAAATCATCTTCACATCAGTGCTCTAGATTTTCTCCAGAAATAAGATGGATTTAGCAAAGAAAGAGGAGCTCTTAGATTTAAATTCTGCCCTCAGATACTTTACATGGTTTATTGGCGTTCTTTTCTTTTGAGGCATAGTTCTTTCATTTAAAAAACTTGCACAGAAACCAGTATTCATGTACATGGCTTATTTTGTGTCATAAACCAAATCCGTGTTCTAGATGAATAAGGGACAAAACATTAGAAAATTTGTCTCTGCTGCTATTTTCCTCTTTGAAGCTCTATCAGAATACTAGGAGAAATAATTGAATAATAAATCCTAAGGAAAGAGTGGAGATCTGTCCATGATAGGGCTCTAGCATTAGCAGGCTTGAGTGGAACATAACCTCCCATTACAGGAAACAGTTACTTTTCTATACAAAAGGAAGACTGTTAAAAAAAAAAAGGGTTAGGTTGGAAGTTTTTACAATACCTCAAGATGTCTTAGAAGAAATCTATCATTCTTTCATGGATTAAAATATTGTAGGCATTTAGTCAACCTTTATGGAGTAAATGCGTTCCTCTTCTATGTCAAGATTGATAGGGCTGAACTTCACAGGCATTTAATTTCAGGGACAGATTTAACTTCAACATTCTCTTTGCCACACTTGTTGCAGGTAACCCAACGAAAAAAATGTAGTTAGGGTTAATGCATATTTACACGAGGATAGATCATGTATCTACACATAAATGAATCTGACATCATTCAGTTCTGGGATTGGAGAAACTGAGCTGGCGCTGTGGTGGGAACCGTGGTGGCTGCGTATCCAAAGCACAAGTCATCATATTATCTCTGTCACTGAGCTGAGGTTGGCTGAGGGTTGTCCCGGACCATGCCTCCCAAGTTTTCTGGTTTTTCTCAATTTTTATTCTCTGTGGAATCCTTACTTTCTTGCCAACTCTGTGATTCACTCTAAAATACTTGTTGTAGACTGCCCAGACCAATTTGGGAACAGATTGGAGAAGACTCATGTCTCAGCTTCCAGAGCCCGAGGGAGGGAGGGAGTTTTGGAGTCCCCTTGACACTCAACATAGTGTTCAAGCAAAAATCATGGGGGGTTAGCGCTGAGGAAGCCTCAAAACTTCTTGGGTGACCCCGTGCTGTGTAGGGATTGTTATATGCATTGGTCACATATGGCCCCTCTATACTGGCTCTGCATTACCTCTTCACAGCAGGCTATGACCATTAGCTCAAAGCCTGCTGGCGCCAAACTCAAATTTTTTACACATGAATGTCTTTCAATAGAACCCAAAATATGCAGATTTTAGACTTTTAGAGCTTCCTTGCTTTGCATATCAATGAAATTGCCCCCAACATCTACCAGCCATAGACAAGACAAACTCTGTGGCTATAAAAACCCAAACTTCTGCTGCTCTTCAGAGCAATCTGACCCAGAGACTCCCCACCTAGGTGCTGAACAACATCATCTAGACACATAACCCCCTCCATGTGCCGCTGCCCTCAGAACTCCTCTTGTCCTCTTTATTTTCTGGCCAGCGGCCCCGTGCAGCTGTCTCTGAAAAGTTCTCTTGCTGGAGGGACTTCTCTCACACAATCCTGTCCAAGTGCCACTCAGTAGAACTCACTGTGTTCACCGTCATCTCACAGTCCTGTCTTTTCCTTGGTCAGCCCTGAAATCCTCAAAGTTGCCACAGGGACCGATAAAACACGTAGCCAACAGAGGAGCAGAGATTAATCTGGGAAGGCAGCACACACAGCACTGGACCAAGGACTGACAACCAGGGAACAGGCAAGGAAGCAGATCCTTCCAAGGGATGCTGGGGTGGAAGGAGGGCAGTCCTTGAAGTGCATCCAGGGAAAGCTGGTGCTGAGAGTTGATGACTCATGACCAAGTGTCGGCACCTCCACCCAACCTTGGCTCTTTATTAACAGCCCCCCAACCACGCTGGGATTTAGACGGGATCCTATGGAGGCCTGGGGAGGAAACTGTGCAATGCCTGCAATTGTGCACAATTAGCTAAGATTAAGTTGTGGTCCTTGGTGGTAGAGGAGGCTGGAGATAAAAATAAAGTCAGCTATAATAAAATTAAAGTAGAGACAAGTGTTACATTGTTCACTCAGCTGAGTTGGTGACCTGGTAAAATTTTACCTACTAGATCTGTTTTGTATTCTGATCCAACTAAAATTAGAACTTTTTTGGCCTTCCCACGTGCTGCAGATCAATTCATCAATTTCCAGCTGGCTTCAGTCTGTTGGCTCTGATAGACCACTCCATACTGTTAACATTTTCTTGTTCAGAGAAAAGTGTTAAAAACACATCAAAGCCATAATAAGAAAAAGTTGACTCTATTGAATTACTCTACTGAAGTTTTCTCAAAATATTTACTGGTGTTGTTCAAAGAAAAATAAGTACAAACAGCACAAGAGATGGATTTATTGTGAAGCTAATGAAACTTTGGTTACATAGCTGTCATTTACAAAGGCCTCTCCCAGGGGCCTTGAATGGGCCCTAGAAATTTCCTATTAATAATTTCATGGTCTTTATCTCAGGGAAAACACCCTTTATCCCCCCAAACTTGAATATTTCCCCAAAGAGCATATTCCAACCAAAGTTAAGATGTTATCAGGCAGAGCTGTGATTCTGTGTCACGTGAATTTGACTCCAGTGTAGCCACTTCTGTGTCTGGAATCCGGAAGGCTCAGAAGAGTTGGATCCTGAGACCACACTCGACTTTCAGGACCCAGAGACCAGATGACATCCAGGATTCTTTCAAACTCAGACAAAACAATGACTAAAAATCCATACCCTATTTGGTAAGTTAGCATACCTGCATGGGTTCATTTGAGGTAACATATTAGTTGTATATGCTGTAGGATGGTCTTCCAAATCTACTCAAAATTTAGGTGAATGTGGACAATTACTTAACCTTCCAGCTTCAATTTTTCATCTATGAAATGGAGGTGATAAATGTCTCCATCATAAGGAAGGAGTGAGGACTAAAGGAGAGAACATGTGCATAGCCTAGGTCTGTCTTGAAATAAATGTTTCCAATTCACATGCCCCTGACTCTTAACTGTGCATTGGATGAAGGTCTAGATAGATGACAAAAAGTGAGAGCTTATTCCCTGACATTATATGCAAGTCCCCAGCTGAAGGAATGTTGGTAGTTAGCCTCTAACTGGCCAAAGGTCCATTGCCAAATGCCCATCAAGTGGTGAATGGATAAGCAAACTGTGGTATTTCTATACAGTGGAATGTAACTCAGCAATAAAAAGGAATAACCTACTAACACATGCAACCACATGGATGAATGTCAAATGCATTACCTTAGTTGAAAGAAGCCACATTCAAAAGACTATGTACTACATGATTCCACCTGTACGACGGGCTGGAAAAGGCAAATCTATAGAGGGAGGAAGTAGATCCATTGCTGACCACAGAGGGACACAAGGGACCTTTGAGAGGTGATACAACTCTTCTATATCTTGACCATGGTGGTGGTTACATGATTGTAAGCTTTTATCAAACATGTATAGAATTTCTTTTTTTTTTTTTTTTTTTAGTTGCAGCATGAAGGCTCTTTTAGTTGTGGCATGTGGGATCTTTCTTTTAGTTGCAGCATGTCACAGGCAAATAAATAAATAAATAAATAAATATGTTTAAAATGTATAGAATTGTACACTTAAAAGAGTGAATTTTACTCTCTGTTCACAATGGGTATAATCATGCAAACTATACCTCAGTGAACCTGACCCAAACACAAACAAAAAGAAACATTGTGATGAAGGGCAGAGAAGCCCATGCAGGTTGCACAGGGCTCTGTTCCCGGTAGCACTCCCGGATCTTGCCACCTCCCTGACTGGAAGACCCGCTTAGGGACCACAAACACTGCTGAACCTGCTTCTGTGGGATGGGGTCTAAGAGAAGTTCATCCATGTATCATCATCCTCCCGATGGAAACGTGGGGACGGAGAGTATAAACTTGTCTCATGTCCAGCTCATGCTGCCCTCCCGACCAAGAGTTTCAAGACTGCTTCCTACAATGTATACTCTCGAGGCGAGAGATCCCCTCACTCTGCCATAAGCCACACTGGAAGGAGAGCATTTCTTGGGTCCTACTGTGCTATGTCTAGCTGGAGGCACAAAGTCTACATTCAAACAATTGTTAAAGTAAAAGTTTATATGAGATCCATTGTCCTAAGGATCAACAGTGGTAAGGGGACCACAGGGGAGGGGCACCACTTAGTGTGAATGGGGTATCCCCCAACCAGCTGTTGATTTGGGATAAGCGCTAATGGGGTCTAACTCAAATAGTGCATGAATCTCCAAATCGCATTGGAAGGAGAGGGCTTTTAATTCTAAGAGAGATTAAAATGAGGTCATGCCCTTAGGTAAACTGTGAACCTGGGGGCATGATGATGTGTTAACATAGGACTGATCTTATTGAAGTGAAGTCATATGAATGGAGAGAAAATATACTTCAACAAAAGAGAGAGGAAGCCATTGGCAAAACTGAACTTCCCCTGTCTGGCAGAATTGTGGGTGTGTCTGAAGCTGTCATAGTTTCACGGTGGGTGGCGATCACAGTGACATCAAACACCTGATATGGGGCGGGTGCTGTAAAGGCTACATGTGAATTTCCTTCTTTTGGACTCCAGGTGCAAGAATTGGATTAATCATCACCTTCGCCTCATGACACACTCTCATCATTAGCCCATGCGTGGTTTGCTTTATTTTTTATTTACTTAGTTAGTTGTTTTAACAATGCCGTAAACATCTACAGTTCCACCTCCCCCCAAAACCTCAGATCTTAACAATAACCTTTATCTAACATCCACAGGCCCCCAGTTCCCCCATCCAGAACAACCACACCCTGATTCCTATGTTTCATCTTCCCTTGATTATCTTTTAGTAGTTTTATTGCAATTTTATGTATTCTTAATGTTTATATATATATATATATATTTCATTTTAGCTGTTTTTGCCTTATAAGAAAAGTATGTTTTATGTAAATTTTGGGTACTTACTTTTTTAACTTAGCTAACATCCTTTGATATTGTTGTGTGCAATTGTAGCTCATTCATTTTGACTGCTGTTCCACTGTGGATAGTTGATTTGCCCATTCTTTGGTTGATGTCTCCAGTCTTTGGTGAATGGGGCAGCCGTGAACATTTCTGTACATGCCTCTCCCATCCATGTGCCAGGTGTCCCCGTGGACAATGGAATTGAATGTGCTAGGATACTGGGTATGTGAATGATTCACTGTAGAGATAATGTCACGCTGTTTTCCAAAACACTTGCACCAGTGTAGACCTTACACTCTCAGTGGGTAAGAAGTCCTATATTTCTATGTTCCCTTCAGCACTTGGTATTTTCAGATTTTTAAAATTATTGCCATCCAAACGGATGCAAAATGATATCCCATCATGGTCTTGAATTGCATTTTCCTGGTCACTCATGATGTTTCATATCTCTCCATCTGTTTCTTCCTCAGTCAATTGCTCTCTCTCTCTCTCTCTCTCTCTCTCTCTGCTTTATATATTTTGGGCATGATTGCTTTGTCAGTTGTATTGTGCACATTTTCTCCCCCAGTGTGTAATTTGTATTTCCCCTTTCTTTAATGTGTTTTCTCACTAGTAAACTTTATTAATGTCAACACTATCAATTCATGGTATATTTACTCAGCACAGTGACTGCAGCAAACAGATAAAAGAATTATTACTTTTAAAAAGAGCCTTGAAGAATTCATTAAGCAGCCTAGGGTCACAAAACCAGGTCATTCAGGAGCTAAGTTTTACACTCAAGTTTCACTCCAGTGCCAATTCTCTTTTCACTACAAGATTAACTTTTTCATACTCGGTAGAGTTATGTTTTTTCCACCCAAGGGATGAAAACTCTTAGAAGCATATTTAAAAAGCAAAGCCTTTTCAAATGGACACATGTAACAAACCTTAGAGCTTTACAGGTGAAAGGAGCCTTGTCACTTTAGTACATCACAAAGTTTACAAATAAAAAGGCTGAGACTTATAGAGGTGAATGGCTCTCCCAAGACCATACAGCTAATTAGATTATTGAGAACCACAGCTAGAAGTCTGGCGTCCTCATCCACAATGCAACTCCCCCTATTTCACAATGCAAGAGGTAATTGGTGCAAGCCCTAGATACTCAACCTTTCTGCATGCTTTGAAATTGATCTCCATGCAAGAAAATATATTAAACAATAATTTCTATAATACTACTTCGTCTAGTTGCAATCACCGTCATTAATGAGTCTCATGTGTGGAAAATTGGCCCCCACCATAAATACTCTGACTTTCTAAAAGTTAGAGGGCTTCCCTGGTGGCGCAGTGGTTGGGCGTCCGCCTGCCGACGCGGGGGACACGGGTTCGTGCTCCGGTCCGGGAAGATCCCACGTGCCGCGGAGCGGCCGGGCCCGTGAGCCGTGGCCGCTGCGCCTGCGCGTCCGGAGCCTGTGCTCCGCAACGGGAGAGGCCGCGACAGTGAGAGGCCCGCGTACCGCAAAAATAAATAAATAAAAAATAAAAGTTAGAAAGTGCATTTTATCAAAAGAGCTCTCATGATCCCTGATTTGGGCAGCCGTTGGAGTGAGAAGAATTAAATTGACCATGACTTTAATTATGAAGCATATCCTACTAACTCCATATACAATTTCTAGCCAAAGACCCCAGCCTTGTTAAACCAGCCTCTTGTAATGTGCATAAGTCCCAAAGTCACTACCTTGACAGGAATATTTCCTGTATGGAGTCCTGCTGGGTCTGCAGCAAACCTTCTGGAGAAAGGGAGGCGGCGGCGTCCCAACCAAGCTATTCATGGAGAAGCCTGGAGATCCCTTTCCTCACTCAGGTGTGACAGTAACTACTTATGTCTCACCAGGGTGATATGAATCGATGTGCCCTAGTCCCTTTAAACCAGGTCTGTGCTTCTCATGATCTGCCTTCTTTGCACAAAGGAATATGCGTGTATACCTAGAAGGATGTAACTCTCAGTCTTTTGGAGTTCGTTTCTGGCCAACTCCTCACTTAGGCCCTGGTTAGGGTCTAGTTTCTGGCAAGATCATCCACTCCAGTAGGTTTCAGTAAAAAGGAGCTTAATACAAGGAAGCATATGTTCACAAACTGTCAGGAAGGCTGGGGAAGCAGGCTCCAGTGACTTTTCCAGGAGCAACGCCCAGTTTGCCAAACTGTTCTCTTCCCTAGTAAATCGAGGAATTGTCTGCACTGCTGCTGAGTTCAGAACTGCACCACTTCTGCTAAAATCAGAGACGTTCCACCACCGCTGCTAAAGCGTCAGGCAGCCCTCGGAAGCTACCTACTGAATTCGGAAGCTGCAGCCATCTTTTCAGGCTACAGATCTGTGCCGTTTCTGTCACCATCTGACACCAACAAAGGGGGGGACTTAGCACCTTGCCTTCCCTCATGTAACTCAGTTCCAATTCAGAGTCTCCCAGGAGGGCATCACGTGGCAGCACTGGGAACCAAGCCAAGGAAACAGAGTTCCTGGTTGAGATTCCAACATCTGGACTCTAGAAATGGGTTGAAAACCCATCCGGAGGGTCCACCATCGCTGTGAACCACATATTTTGAAAACACCCCCAGGTGTATTGGGAGTTACTTTTCCTCTTCTCTCAGGGAAAGAGATCCAAGGGGTTAAAGGCATAATCGTGTCTTCTGACTGTTTGTCAGTTGCCTCTCCTGAAGCCATCCTGCTCAGGCAAATTGAAATGAAGCCAAAATTCCACTAAATCACCACATGGCTGAAATTTAGAACCCACTGAAAAATGAATTGATAGAGGAAAATCTCTTCACTTATTGACTCTTCACTGTATTTTCATAGCAGAAAGCACCCTAATTTTCTACATGTGTATTTTACTTGCGTATTGCCCATAAAAGTGAAAACTGTAAACATGTGACTTGTCTCTCTTCCAGTTTTCCAGAGGGGAAAATGTTTTCTACTCTTAGGTTTCTTAAATGCTCTCTTTATTCTTTCTTCAACTGCCTTTCAAAAAACTTTAAAGATCCTTACCAGACGAATTATTGGGATTCTAGGTCTTACCATACAAAAATTCTTGTTATTTTAATACAGAAAATATTTTTCAAACTTCCATGCTCCTGAAAGTTTAGCATTTAGTTTGAATCTCAGAACTGATAGCATTACATTTTGTCCCCTATAAAGCCAGAATACAGGCTCAGTGCTGACTTTTTAGTGGGAGGAGCAAGAGGCAATTTGTTAAATATTTGAAGTCATTTTTCTTCATTTCCACAAAAGACACAGTGTAGCGTGCCCTCTCTGTCTTTGTTGGGCTGAAGTGTTCCAAGAAGCTTTGCAGTGTTCTCTGTGGGCCCCCGCCTTGAACTCAGGCTGTCTTGGAATGAGTTACTGCTGGTGGAGAAAAAGCCTCTTCAGATTACTGTTCTGATGAGTCTTGCTGGCCTTGTTATGAAGCATAATGTGGGCTCATCTTCAAAGTTATTATGCTTGGTTTCATGGGGGCTTTATCACAATGCTTCCTCCAAAGATGGAGAGAGAACAGAGCCATGACACGTGTATTGTGGGCGCTTATTTCAGAAGATATTCCCTGCCTTAGGTGCTCAACCTAAAAGATTGGTTAAAGTAAGGCAGCCCAGTGGGAAACAGGCCTGAGAAACTAGAACTTGGAGTTGCATAATTCTTGCTACCACTGATTGTGTAGGACTCAGCATGAATGGCTCTCAACTGAGGAAAAAAACCAAACTTCTGATGTATGTTCACAATAAGGCTAAATTTATAAAATACAATGTCCAAACAAAGTTTTGTGAACCAATTTATATTTTATTAACTCTATGTTATCTCAAGTCTATTCCTTTCTTTCACCCCGGCCCCTTCTTTCACCTAACCGTATTTTACTTTGTGAGTCATATCATTTTTTTTTTTTTTTTAATTTTCTTGGCCGCGTCGTGCAGCACGTAGGATCTTAGTTCTCCCACCAGGGATCAAACCTGTGCCCCTTTCAGTGGAAGTGTGGAGTCTTAACCACTGGACCGCCAAGGAAGTCCCCATGTCATATTTAATCAGATACTGAGTTCATTTCCCTACATGCCTGGAACAAGAAGGGGACTCGTACAAGCATATTCTAAGTGGCCATAACCCTCTGGATTCAGCTTGATAAAATGCATTCTGCTGGATGAGCCGTCCTATCTGATACATTTGCCATCGAAAATCTCTCTTGGCAAAGCTGAGTTTGTGTGTTTCAACTTGTTTCTTTGGGCCAGTTTTTTTCTTACCTTTCTCGACCTACCTGAAAACATCTTCAAGGAAGTGGCATGTTTCCTTCCTTAATGAGAACTTTAGCAGGACCCAGTGCTTCGTAGACACGAGGAACTTAATGGAACGCTGGTGGGGTGAATCCTTGTGGAACTGGAAAAGGAGGAGTTATAAGTGCCGACCCGGAGTGTGGTGGGCCGCAATAGGATGGGGCGGGGCATTGTTCGCCCTCATTGTTATATAAAAGGAAATCAGCTCTACCCCCAGTCTGGAGCTTTAGGGTCTCTCTAGAAAAATCATCGGATACGAGTTGCATCAGCTACAGATTCAGATTCCAGCTCCTGACTTAGCAAGCCCGTTGCCAAAAAAGTCACTTCTCGCCCCCAGCATTGATAAAGTTACCCATGGAAGATTCTAACTGGCCCAGCTGGGGTCCTTTGCCCCTCTGGTTGATTCATCCTTGTCAAGGGGCTGTGTTGCAAAGACTGGCTTCCCTGCAGCCCCGGGATCAGAGCATGACAAACCATTCTTCAGCTGGCCCCCCAGCAGCTGGGAGACAGGAGGTCCTCCAAAGAAACAGAGTTGGGGGCAAACAAACCTCAGAGACAATCACACTCCTTGTGCCAGAATTCCACTCTCTGTGGTCTGAAATCCCCTCTTCCCCAGAGCCCCTGACCTGAGCTCTCTGTTCCCATCAGGACAGCCTCTTCCCAGGGCTCCTTCCTCATCATAGCCCCCTGCTCACTTCAGCAGCCCCCAACCCCGTGCTTTTGCTTATTTGCTCCCCGCTCAGCTGTGATGCCCTAGGATCCAACTCTTGCCTGGACCCAAGGCCCGAGTCAAAACTCATCCCTGCCAAGACACCGTGAGAAGGGTAAACTCTGCTTTAAATGATGGGTGTCACCAAATAACCTCTTATGTGACAACTTGCTTGGTCACAGTGGAACACGTGCTCCTGGAGCCTGTGCTATCCCAGTCAACTGGGCAACTGACTGTGTGCTTTGAGTCCACTTCCCAGCCCCAAGACAATATTCATAGCCACTTGTGTCGTCAGAAGTATCCAAATTATTCATTTTAATTTTCCTTCTTTTTTTTAAAGAATTTTTATTTGACAATTCATTCTTTTCTTCATTGACTTTTTTTCACTGCTTAGTAAGTGTCCATTGGGTAAGTAGCACTGAGACAGGGAGGGACTCTGGCTACAAATCAGAGAAGAGAAAGTCACTGCTTCAATCCTTGAAGCTTGAAGTTAAGGAAGGGCTGATTAAAACAGCCTAAATAATTCTAAAATCATTGTTTTTTAAAGTTCTACTTTGTACTGAAGCTGAACAAAGCAAGAAACCAGTACCCTGGTATGTAAAATTATAGGTGGAAATAAGGAGTGATTTAAGCAGAAAAAAAGTCCTGCAAATCGACACTCGTTCAGTGGTCCGACCCCATACAAAGGAGCTCCCTGCTCACTGAAGGCAGAGTTGTCTCTGGCCATGAATTCAGGGCAGGGCACAGAAGGACTGCCAATGGCCCTGGGCAACTCTGCTGCATCTGCAAAAAGCGAAAACACCTTTTACCTTAGCCTCTCACCTACAGGGCCCTTGTCAGATTGATAGTTCCTCAGGATGAGTTACTGCTTTGGAGTAGGGATAATAAGCTTTGGATTCAACGATGTAAGTGTTTTTGGAACATCCCTTGTGTGTGACATATGCTTGTCCTGAAGGTAAAATCCAGATGAGCTTCCCTGTCCTCCCGGAGCTCACAGGCCAGTACCGGCAGATGACCATAGGTCTTAAAAGACTGAAAGAGCTGGGGGGGATGTGGCAGGATGCATGATGGCCCCCAAAGAGATCCAACTCCTAATTTCTGGATCCCATGAATGTTACCTTACATGGCAAAGTGGACACTGCAGGTGTGATTAAGGATCTTGACATAAGATTATCCCGGGCTCTCCAGGTGAGCCTGAAATGCCATCACAAGTGCCTCTGTAAAAGGAAGGCGTAAGGAGAGTTGACTACAGAACAGAAGAAAGTGGGGTGGTGATGTGGGAAGCAGGGGAAGAAAGGCATGTGACTCAGGGCCATAAGCCAAGGAATGAACATGACCTTCTTAAGTTAGAAAACACCAGGGATGAATTCTCCCTTAGAGCCTCCAGAAGGAATCAGCCAACTGACATGCTCACTTTAGTCCCCATCAGATTCATTTTGGACTTCTGACCTCTGGAACTTTAAGAGGATAAATGTGTGTTGCTTTAAATCACCAACTTTATGGTAATTTGTTACAGCAGCCGTAGGAAGCTCTTATAAGACAAGGTAGTTCACCTAAAAGGCAGCCCCCGCCCCCAGGGAGGAGGGGTCAGAAAATATTACTGGGGAATGAATTTCAATTCATAACAAGGTTGTGGAGGGCAGAGAAGTAATTTACATCTAAGAATCTGCTCTCAGAAGACCTAAATCAACATTTCTCCAGAGAAGATATACAGATCGCCAACAAACACATGAAAGGATGCTCAACATCATTAATCATTAGAGAAATGCAAATCAAAACTACCGTGAGGTATCACCTCACACCATTCAGAATGGCCATCATCAAAAAATCTACAAACAATAAATGCTGGAGAGGGTGTGGAGAAAAGGGAACACTCTTGCGCTGTTGATGGGAATGTAAATTGATACGGAGGTGGATGGACCTAGAGTCTGTCATACAGAGTGAAGTGAGTCAGAAAGAGAAAAACAAATACCGTATGCTAAAACATATATAGGGAATCATAAAAAAAAAAGTGGGTCTGACGAACCTAGGGGCAGGACAGGAATAAAGATGCAGATGTAGAGAATGGACTTGAGGACATGGGGAGGGGGAAAGGTAAGCTGGGACGAAGTGAGAGAGTGGCATGGACATATATACACTACCAAATGTAAAATAGATAGCTAGTGGGAAGCAGCCGCATAGCACAGGGAGATCAGCTCAGTGCTTTGTGACCACCTAGTGGGGTGGGATAGGGAGGGTGGGAGGGAGACACAAGAGGGAGGGGATATGGGGATATATGTACATGTATAGGTGATTCACTTTGTTATACAGCAGAAACTAACACAAAATTGTAAAGCAATTATACTCCAATAAAGATGTTAAGAAAAAAAAAAAAAAGAATCTGACCTCATAAGGAGAGAGTATGTAGGGTCTACGCCAGGTTGGAGCCTTCTTTAAACCACGATGTCTGCTCTTTCATCTTTCAGAGACAATACTTAGGAAGAATTCTGCACTTACGGAGCTAAACATTTCATGAGTGTTCTGTCACTTAAGGTCCCCTTTTACCATTCTATGAGGTAGGTGTGTTATAATTATAAATTGTATGATTCTATAAAGACACCGAGGCCATTAGCGGGCATGGAACTTCCCAATGCCACACGGTTTAGTGGATACTGTCAAATGTCGTCCAGACTCTCTTTGGCAACGAGGAGTCCCCAGGTCCTGGGCTTAGTTCCCAACAGACAGCTCTCCATTGTCAGTCTTTTTGGGTGACTGCCTGGGCCAAAAAATTGCCTCCTTCCAAATGCAGCCACATCCCATGAGTGATCAACATGAGGGAATAAAGCCATGGCCCCCTCTCCCCAACTTGGGACACCTTGAAGAGCCACCCTGTCTTTCGAGCATCCTAGAAGGTCTGCCAAGGACCTTGTCAGGCCTGCGTCCCAGGTCAGCTTCTCTCTCTGTCCGGTCCTTCCTCCTTCCCCTCCCTCCCGTAGGTGTCCATCCCCCAAACAGTCCCTAATGAAGGTCCCAATGCATGAATCTCCATCTCAGAGTCCACATCGGAGAACCAACCTGCAACACAGAGCCAATAAATGTTTGGCACGTGAATAAGGTATTTGGGATTCTGCTCCAACACCTGTACACTTCCTGTTTCATCTCGTACTCCCTGGTGCCACATACACTTATAAGATAGAATCTTTATCTTTTCCATGGATTGGGGAGAGAGGTGCTAGTGACAGAGCGCCTGCCCTAGAGGAGAAATCTGCAAATCAAAGCCTCTCTAGAAAATGGATAACACATCTTCCAACTCCCTTCTCTGCTGATGAATATTTGTTGCCTGGAGCCTGGCTCTACGGCTATATTAACATTATGCTGAATAGACAGCACACGGTGTCAGGAAAGGAACGCTCCTCTCTCCCAATAACTCCTCTATTTGCCGGCTGGTGAAGGAAGGGGAGAGGCTGCCACAGCTCACTTACTGTGGCAGCAAATGACCCCAAGAATTATCCATCAGGAGAAAGTGGCTTCTTGGAGCTGACAGCACAGAGCCATTTGCATTTAAAGAAATGTCATTTCTAATTCTGGGCTTCTTCATCAGTGTGACTCCAGTGCAGTGAAGGATTGGTTTCAAGGATATAAAACGTTCACCCGGTACTTACCAGACCTGATCGATGATTAGCAATTCATTACAACATTATTCCCCAAAAAGCTGTGGCAGGTCTTTCTTTTATCCCAGTGAAGATGATTAGCTCTCGAAGGACCAGAAGGACCTCATTACAAAACTGTCTCAACGTGGGTGATTGTCCCATTGTATACATGACAGCTGTATGATCAAGGCACCTCCCCTTGGCTTAGCCATAGGAAACAAAATACGTTATACATTTTTCAAAACACTAGAGGGCCTATATCTTATCTTACTAGAATGCCGAGACATGCTTTATATTTTGAAATGGAGTTTGATACGTTTCTGCCTAGCAATCCTCTCTAAACTTTTTTTTCCCCAAACACCTTTAAAGACACCAGAAAACTAATAAGATGAAAAACCTCACAATGCTGATAATGCAGATAGACAGTCTAATGGCTAAATCTTTGGGGATATCACATTAACTTGAAGGCCTCATGCCACTGCAGCCCCAGCTCCCGACCCCATGACACAGAGAATGTCTAGAAAAGCTTAGAGCCAATTCCTGCCACCTCCTCTGCACCCACACACCTCACAGGACCCACTCTTTACAAGGGACCAGAGTGGACCACCTGGCAGAGAGTGAGGAAGAATAGCCCAGAGTCAAGGGCAGTGGGCAGGTGTGGTGACAAGAATGGCACTGGTGAGATGACCAGACACTCAGCCTAGGAGAGACACTGCCTTGACCACAGAGATCAGGAGGCAGGTGACAGACCTGAGTTGGGAACTGTAGTGTCTCTCACGTAGACAAAAAGCAGGGCCCTGTGTTTCCTGTCTGCCAGCAAATAACTAAATCTTGCCTGCAGAATTAAGTGAGGCCCATGAAAAAGTGTCCCATGGAAAAGCCTCCTCCTGAAAATGGTGCACTGCAGTGGCCAGAAGAAGATCTCAAGAATATCACCATCCTAAGTAGAAGATTGAGGTGCAGATAGCTAGTGATCCCAAAGACAACAGCAGAACAAGTGAAATACAGGCAGTACTTTTAAAAAGATAATATGGATCCCAAAAAAGATAAATAGCTCAATTTTTAAAACAGGCAATGAACTTGAAGGGACAATTTACATACAAATGACCAATAAGCACATGAAAGGATTCTCAACATGTTTAGTCATTAGGGAAATAGAAGTCAAAACCACTATGAGTTACTACTACGTAACCATTAGGATGGCTGTACTCAAAAAAAAAAAAAAAAAAGATAATAACGGGTGTTGATGAGGCTGTGGAAAAATCAGAACCCTCGTGTATTGCTGGTGGAAATTTTAAATGGTCCAGTTGCTGGGGAAAACAGTGTGGCAGTTCCTCAAAATGTTAAAAATAGAGTTAATACCTGACGCAGCATTTCACTCCTACCTATATATCCAGGAGAAATGAAGCCATATGTCCACATGAAAACTGTACACAAATGTTCATAGCAGTATTATTCATAATAGCTAAAACACAGAAAGCATCCAATGTCCCTCAACTGATGAATGGATAAACAAAACAGTACATCTGTAAAATAAAATATTATTTGGCAATGTAAGGGAATGAAGTGTTGATAAATGCTACAACATGGATGAACCTTGAAAACATTATGGTAATAAAAAGGACCAGACATAGAAGTAAAAAAAAAGACCATACATATTATGCAATTCCATTTATATGAAATGCAAATCTGCAGAGACAGAAAGTAGATGAGTGATTGTCTAGAGCTGGGGGAAAGGGTGACATGCAACTGAGGGAAAGAGCAGGTGTGATTGCTAATGGGTACAAGGTTTCTTTTGTGGTGATAAAATGTGTTAAAATTAGCTTGCAGTGGTGGTTACACAACTCTCTGAATATAATAAACCATGGAATTGTACACTACAAATGGGTGAATTGTGTGGGATGTGAGTTACATCTCAACATTTTGTTAAATGTGAGTGTGTGTGTGTGTGTGTGTGTGTGTGTGTGTGAGAATAGAGAAGAGATCCTTGAATGAAGGAAGATCTATGTTTGCATAGTTAGAGGGGATCACAGCAGTCCAGCCAAAAAATAAAGATACATGTCTAGACAGACCTTGTGTTATTTTTTTTTTTTTTATCTTAAAGATGAAGGAAACATCTTAAAAGGAATTTTTCAGGGAAATGAACACCAGAATGACCTAGAACTCAGGCCTTGCTTCTAAAAATTACAACATATAATAACTGTGTAATGTACAGTATGTAACTAGAGAAAGGGGATTATAAACATATATTTTGGAACCTCCCTTTTTTTTACTAAAATTACATTTTTGAATGTTTTCAAGTCAAAAAGTATTTATCTATAGAGCATAAATCTTTGTAAATAAAAACAACTTCCTTTCGATTTCGTTTCATCAGAGATCAGAAAGCAAAGGTAAGCCAACAGGAGTGAGGCCATCTCTCAAGGATGGAATCATATCTGACCCTGAGGGCCCCCCAAGGCCAGCAGAGTACCTGACACCTGGCCACGACCTGCTTCATCATTTGCAAGGCCCAGTGCAGAATGAAAATGAAGGCCCCCTTATTCAAAATTACTAAGAATTTAAGACAGTGACAGTAGAGTATTAAATCAAGCATGGGGCCCTTTAAAGTACAGGGCCCTGTGGGCTGCACAGTTCACCAAGTAAGCACTTAATAAATATTTGCATAATGAATTAATGATGGCTAAGTTCTAAGAAAACTTAATTCACTCATTCTTTTTTCCTACTGAAGTTGAAAGTTAACAATCACTAAAATAAAAGTATGTTCTATTTCACCACTTCCTTCCAGTGTCCTCTGTTTAAAAACAAAACACTCATTTAATTAGAATGAATGATGTTCAAATTCATCTCCATTCAGACGTCTTTCCTAAATACAGTAAGTCCCCTACATACGAACGAGTTCCATTCCGAGAGCTCATTCATCAGTCCAATTTGTTTGTAAGTCCAACAAAGTTAGCCTAGGTACTCAACTAACACAATCGGCTATATAGTACTGTACTGTAATAGGTTTATAATACTTTTCACACAAATAATACAGAAAAAAAAACACAAAAAATAAAGAAAACATTTTTAATCTTACAGTACAGTACCTTGATCAAAAAAAACAAACACAAAAAATAAAGAAAACATTTTTAATCTTACAGTACAGTACCTTGAAAAGTACAGTAGTGCAGTACAACAGCTGGCACACAGGGGCTGGCATCATGTTAACAGGCGAGAAGAGTTACTGGCTGGAGAAGGGAGAGGAGGGGGGAGATGGGAGAGCTGAAGTGTCCTCAGCAATAGGAGACGGAGGGCCAGCTGCCATTTCACTCACGCCTGACGTTGATGGCACAGGTTCTGGCTCCTTGCTGCATTCAATTCTGGAGAAGGGAGAGGAGGGGGGAGATGGGAGAGCTGAAGTGTCCTCAGCAATAGGAGGCGGAGGGCCAGCTGCCATTTCACTCACGCCTGACGTTGATGGCACAGGTTCTGGCTCCTTGCTGGATTCAATTCTATCTACCCTCTTGAAAATACCATCCAGTGATGTCTGGGTAGCAGCTCTTTTTTTCTCATCATGACACGGTAGCGCTGGATTGCATTCTGAATGGCTGTTGCAACCTTCGTGTACCGTTCTACGTTCGGGTCCTGTGCCTCAAAAACTAACAGTGCTTCCTCAGATAAAGAAACTCCCCTTGCCGTTTCCTGCATGATGAATCTCTTCAGTTCTTCAGTTACTTCCTCCTCTTGTCTCTCTCTTTGTCCCTTTCTCTGGGCCTCCAGTTCCTTCAGCTCTTCATTAGTGAGCTCCTCGTGTTGCACAAAAAGGAGTTCAGTGAAGTCGTCCTCTTGCAGCTGTAGCTGGAAGTAAAGATACTGAACTACTGTACTCTATACAGTCCTGTACAGTAAAGTACACAAAAGCGCAACGACTTGTAGAGGATGCACGCACGTGACAATGTACGCCAGACACGTGAACTAACTTACGTGATTGGACATGCAAACACACGTTCGCATCGTTGAAAGTTCGCAACTTGAAGGTTCGTATGTAGGGGACTTACTGTATCCCTTTATGAGGATTTTGACACACCCAGGATGGCCCAGCAGACCTAAGGCGGGGGAATCACTGGGCTATATTGAACATTATGTGCATCGCATCCTTCCTAGAACTTAAGTTACTTGTGGGAACACCCATCTCCATCTCCTACGTCGGGGTGTCCCAGGGACCAGTGGAGAGCCTGGCTCAAGAAGAAGCTCAGTAAGACTTAGCCGATGAAACAGAATTCATCAGGCAGATCATAAAAATAGTAAAGGTAGGGGCTTCCCTGGTGGCGCGGTGGTTGAGAGTCTGCTTGCCGATGCAGGGGACGTGGGTTCGTGCCCCGGTCCGGGAAGATCCCACGTGCCACGGAGCGGCTGGGCCCGTGAGCCATGGCCGCTGGGCCTGCGCGTCCAGAGCCTGTGCTCCGCAGCGTGAGAGGCCACAGCAGTGAGGGGCCCACGTACCGCAAAAAAAAAAAAAAAAAAAAAAAATTGGAAAAGGTAAACTGCAATGTCTTATATCACCACCTGCCACTTGGAAAACACTAGTTGGGAGATCAGAATACATCATGAAAAGTGGGAATAGCCCTGGTGGGAAAAGGGCCTCAAATAATCATTCATTCATCATTTATGCCATGTATATGGCATATATATAGGCTATATCTATAATCACCAAATCTGTAGAGACAGAAAACAATTGACCGGTTGCCTTGGGCTGAGGGAAAGTGAGGTTGACGAAGGGTTTGGGGTTTTCAGCTATCAGAACTCGACTTCAGACCTATCTTCACTCAAGCTCTCTGATTGGACTTTAGTTTTCCTATGAGTAAACTGGATATTTGGGGTGACCTTTGACCCACCTGGGCTTCCAGGGGGAAGGAATCCCTCCCTGCCAGCAGCAGGGATCACTCTGATCTCACCACTTCCTGTGGTTTTGCAGTAAAAGCCGGAGGAGATGGATGCCCACTCGAAGCAGAAAGGCTTGGAAGATGCAGCCCTGCCAAGAGGTTGCGCTGGCCATCTGTCAAGTATACAGAACTTGGTTCCATTATTTGCCTCCTAGTTGTGAATAACAATGCTCCACAATCCTGTCAACATAAAAAAGTAAAGGGAGGAAAGGCTTTCAGCTTTGAATTGTTTAAGCAATTGCTTTGGACTAATTATACACATTCCAGTAAGGATCAAAATTGTTCAATGACTTAATTTTTCTCTCCTCTGCGGATGTAGATAAATACTGATGCTAATTGCACCCAGGTGTTCTAAACACCACAGTAAAGTGCTGCCTTGCAGGCAGGCAAAGAACAAACAGGAACACATCAAAACCTGAAGGTTGGTTAGGGTAGAATCAAGCGAACATTTTCCATTGTTACTGGCTGAGTGTTCTTTAATGTTCATAAATGAACAATGTTTTCTTTTCTCAAGGTAATCTTGAGATTTCCAAAAGTCACTCTGTGATTTTGCAGCTCTTGAGAAAGAACACATTTGAATCAGAAGAAAATAAACTAAGCAAGAACTGGCAAACAGTCACCCCAAACTGGTGTTTTCTTTCTACAGCGTTAATAGGAAATGGTTTCCTTTGTAGATTTATATCCCCACCCTCATCAGTGACAGGTCTGTTAGCCAAATCTTCAGGGCACCTGCTAGGAGTTGAACTGTGTCCCTCAAAAAGATAGGTTCAAGTCCCAAGGCCAGTTCCTGCGAATATCATGCTATTAGAAGTAGGGGCTTTGCACAGTGATCAAATTAAGAAGAGGTCATTAGAGTGGCTCAGATGCATTCGTCGTCAGTGGTAGAGAAGAGCCACAGACACACACAGGAGGAGGCGGTGGTCCCCAAACTTTCTGGCGCCGTGGACCAGGGTCGGGGGATGGCTCAGGCAGTAATGCAAGCGATGGGGAGCTGCAGGTGAAGCTTCACTCGCTAGCCCACCGCTCACCTCCTGCTGTGCGGCCTGGTTCCTAACAGGCCCGGGGGTCGGGGACTCCTGCTTTAGAGGGAGCACGGCCCTGCCAGCCCCTTGATTTCAGGCTTTCAGCCTCCAGAACTGTGAGGGGATAAATTCCTGTTGTTACAAGCCACCCAGTTTGTGGTACTTGTTGGGGAGGCCCTAGGACATTACTACAGTACCTGTCCCTGGTTTCATCAGCAAAAGCTGCTCCGAGAAAAAAATCGGGTTTTAGGTACAATTTAAATATCTTAGCTGGATCGTTTTTTAGGACATTCCAGATCATAACAATGCCTCTCGTGTACTGGCCACCTTATGCCAGGAATTGCGAGCACAATCCCTGCGTTGTTTCATGTAACCCATGCGCAGACCCAGGGACTGTCAGCGCTGCCCTTTGTGGGGGGAAGAAGGGGAAGCTGAGCATCAGAGGCTTGAGCTGGTTGACCCATGGGCGTCCTACTAGTCGATGGTGACGTTCAGACCTACACCAAAGCCAAATGGCCACGAAGTGTTCTGCTTTGGGTAAAACGGGGATAACTTAGAATTCTATAAGATTACCAGATAATGATAAGACGGGGGTATGAACCAGACCTCCTTCCTAGGGCCACATCGAATGAGTTACTGCTTGTAAGGGCAGACAACAGGCTCGATGCAATGAGCACCATGTGAGGAGTGACTATTGATGTTACTTGTGTCACTTTATTTTTACTGTAGTTGTCTTCCTATCGCTTCCCTGTGCTCCTGAAATTACAGTTAAGTGGCTCCCATAGGCTCTGCTTTAGCCCAAAGCCCGCCCCTCCGGCTCTGCCTATGGGTGGTATCAGTGGAATGCTCTGTGGTTAGGCTTTTACAACCTAAGAGACAATTAATGAAAGTACTAGACTTTTCTTTGTGGCACAACATGATTAACTTCCCTGGGATTTATCTGCCATTGAACAAATCGCTGAAAAATCATCACCGCCAATAAAACTAACTGAAAGGTTATTTCACTTGAAAATAAAGTCAACAAGCCTTCCTACACCTGAATTTCAAATGAAGTCATAACTGCTTTTGGCTGAAACTATTCCAGTTATTTAATACCCTTCCCCAACACGGAACAAATAAACCTAAGGGTTTAAGCTTGGGATTAGGAAAGGGCTTTTCTCTGAGCAAGAAAATTGTACAAAATGATCCATGGGATATCAATCAATGAAGCAAATTAACATTCAAGAGCCCAGACTCAGGAGCAGTTCTGCCTTCGATCCTGATCCTTGCCATTGGCTCCGGGATCTTGAATAATTCACTGACTCTCTCTCGGATCCGAGTTTCCTAATCCCTAAAATGAGGATAATAACAGTACCTCCTTCGCTGGGTTGTCGGGCAGATGGTGTAAGTTAATACATATAATAAGCCTAGAGAGAGTAGGGCCCGTCACGTAAATGTTGATGTTATTATTATTATGCAGATATTTTTCAAATTGCTAATTTTGTTTTTCAAATGCCTATTCTTATAAACACATTTTTTTCTGTATACCCTTTTTAAAAATTTTTTTTATTGAAGTATAATCGATTTCCAAAGTTGTGTCAATTTCTTTTGTACAGCAAAGTGATTCAGTTATACATATATACACATTCTTTTTTTATACTCTTTTCCAATATGGTTTATCATAGGACATTGAATATAGTTCTCTGTGCTACACAGTAGAAACCTGTTGTGTATCCATTCTACATATAATAGCTTACATCCGCTGACCCCAACCTCCCACTCCAGCCCTCCACCAACCCCCTCCCCCCTTGGCAACCACCAGTCTGTGAGTCTGTTTCTGCTTTGTAGGTAGGTTCGTTTTTGTCTTATTTTAGATCCCACATATAAGGGATATCATATGGTATTTGCTTTTCTCTTTCTCAGTGGAATACTACTCAGCCATAAAAAAGAATGAAGTAATGCCATTTGCAGCAACAAGGATGCAACTAGAGATTATCATACTAAGTGAAATAAGTCAGAAAGAGAAAGACAAATACCATATGTACACTCCTGAATAGAGAGAATCCAGGTGTGAACTGGGTAAGTCTCTACAGGAAGCCCAGTTACGTCATCAACTTTGTTCATGCCCCCTTGCTCATGGCCTCAACTCCTGCCGGGTGGAAGAGTGGAAAGGACAGGAGACGCATAGCCCTCCCCACTCCTGCTTTCTTAGTGAGCTGGCTCACCCAGGGCTGGAGCCATACGGCTCCTCTGAGCTCTGAGCTGAGTAATTAAACTGAGGGCTCCAAGGACAAAAGCCCAGAACTGGGCACCCCAAGATTAAAAAGGGGATTGGCTGGTGGGTTCGCTCCAATCAACTATCTAATGCAGAGTCTATCAGGAAATCTAGGTTTACATATACTGAAAGAGCGCTTACTCAGTTTACCGAAAAGAATATCAAATGTACACAAAGTTCTTTCTAAAATATGAAGTGTTTCTAGCATATTTGGTGTATGAGTTAACAAAGCATTGCTTTAGATGATGGGGGCGTTGCTAAGGAAACAGGTCTGGGGAAGGGGCTGATATTTATTGATCATGACCACATGCTGGGCATGTTATACGGTCCTTCTTATTTGAATTCCTCATCAACTTAGTGTAGTAGGTTCCATACCCATTTTGAGGAAAGGGTACAGATGCTCAGAATAGTCAACTAACTTGGCCCCAATTACACAGCCAAAGCAGGAGTCCTGGTTCCAGTTCTGAGTGTCCTCAGCCCCATCCTGGGCCCTCTGCCCCCCACAGCCCACCCCACTGAGTGGCTGGAGCCCACCTTCAGGGGCAGCAGGCGCTCAGCGTGGGTCTTCTGTGTCACCTGTATGACCTCTCTTTCAATCGCATCGATGAACAGCCTTTGAGTCTCTCCAGCGCCTACGGGATTCCAAATACATCCTTTCCTCCCAGCAGCTCTGCTGTATTTGGGGCAGCTCCACGGACGTTAAAGCTAAGTTTCAACATCTTTCTCCTACTGTGCGATCAAAATTCTCTGTACACGTTGTAAGCATGTTAGTCTTCTCAGTGGAGCCTACAGAGATGGGAAACTAGTGGATAAAACTAGTGAGTTGAGTTGGCTTTTTTCTAAAGCAGTAGGAGGATTAACTCAACTCTTCCATTTACCCCCCATTTAAATTTTGCTTTGCCTTTTAAAATTTTAGACGACAAGCAGCTAACACCCCATGCTTTCTTTTTGGGACCAGGAGTTTTTTAGATCCACTCCCTCCCCCTCCAAAGTAGTCAGATTTCATTTCCCCCTGTGCTGTCTCCTTCTAAAGCTTGGACGGCAGGCAGGGCTGCTTTCTGTGGGATGCTGAAATCTGCCCAGCTGTATCATGTTTGAAAGCTTCATTATTCCTTTTTGGCATAATAAGGGCCTTAGATTGAAGCAGAATATCTAATTACATTGGAAGGGGAAATATCGACATTCATTTATAAAATATCCTCCTGGTAGCTTCATATACACACATTCTGTCTAATGAACCCTTAGAGAGTGCCCAGATTCAATCCCATCACTGCAGAAACTGTAAAGATAAGATATTAGGGCCAACAGAGTTAGGAAGCTGGGGCTAGGCAGCCTTTTTGTTCTGGTTTCCTAACACTCTCGGGTTATGTTAGAATGAAAAAGTCTTTGAGGTCTCACCCTGGCTACGGCAGAGGCCAGCTCCAGAGAACGCACGCTGGAAGTTTCATTAAAGAGCCAGTGAGGGCCAGAGCAGAACTTCGCTAAGTAATTGCGAGGCACTAGAGATCTTCACAATTTTTTTTCTTTTCCCAAGTTTCAGCACCGAAGCAGAGACATCAGGACCTCAGGAGAAGAGTCGAAGCCCAGTTGGGGGAGAAAAGATTCCAGACGATCATCAGAGGCAAGAAAGGTCTGAGCAGTGAATTGTGGGGTTGCCTTAATTGTCCCCACTGGAGTTTGTGATAAATCAGGAGCTGTTGGCACCTCCTTTCGTGTAATCTTCAGCCGGCCCTACTGAGGACACTTCGCTCGACAGCAACTCCCGAAGGAAAGCTCTGCCTCACTGCTGAATTAATCGAAAACCGGAAGCCCTGGAGGGACCTCTGCTCCAAAGGGGAAGGCTAGAACATGACTCAGGGGCCTCTCGCGTTGCGGAGCACAGGCTCCGGACGCGCAGGCTCAGCGGCTATGGCTCACGGGCCCAGCCGCTCCGCGGCACGTGGGATCCTCCCGGACCGGGGCGCGAACCCGTGTCCCCCGCATCGGCGGGCGGACTCGCAACCACTGCGCCACCAGGGAAGCCCGATTTTTTATTATTATAATCATGAAGGTCTTGATAATATCCATGACCTTCTTGTGGTTATAAAAGTACAAAAGTGGGAATTCCCTGGCGGTCCAGTAGTTAGGACTCTGTGCTTCCACTGCAAGGGGCCTGGGTTCCATCCCTGGTCAGGATACTATGATCACACAAGCCTCATGGTGTGGAAAAAAATACACAAGTACACTCTGATCTCTGATTCTGGGTGAAATTAATGGACCTGAGCACTCATTGTGGGCTCTTGAAGAGACACTCAAACTTCCACATACTTAAAAAAAAAACTTGTTGATTCGGAGAATGCACCACTAACGAGGTAATCAAACCAAAAGCATGGGCTTAGTGAGACCCCCAGAGCTCTGGGCATGGCCTCCGGTGAGAGAGAGAAGGTTTTTCATAGGATCTATCTTAAGAAAATGTAGCAGGAAAGCAACTGTACAAACATCTGTATACTTCACATGAATAGTTAGCTTTGAGACTATGACGTCGTCCAGGCTAGGCTTTGTTAAGCGGGCAGCTTGCAGTCCACGCAAGACCCAGAGCCCGTGTAAAAACTGACCAAAGAATTAGAATCAGCCTTGACCAAGGGCAACCTTTGTCCTCTACAATGGTACGTCGCCAATAAATCAATGAAAAAAAAGCTTTTTTTCCCCTTTAGTTGAAATATTTGTTAAGATAATTATGCATTCAGAGCACTTGTAAGTAATGAAACAGAGATCCTGTGTACCCTTTACCCAGTTTCTCCTAATGGTAACATCTTAGAAAACTATAGTGCAATATCACGATCAGGATACTGACACGGATACAATTCACCAGTCTTCGGGCGATTTCCCCAGTTTTACTCATTAGTCCTTGTGTGTGTTTAGTTCTGCACAGGTTTATCACATATGTATGGTTCTGTACCCCTCTTCTTTCACTTTGAGAACCACTCCCACTTTTTTGCCAACCCCACCCAAACCCTCTCTCCTCCCAGCCCCTCTAACCGCTAATATAGTCTGCATTTCTAAATTTTTGTTATTTCAAAAATGTGGTATAAATGGAGTCATAAAGTATGTGACTTTTTTTGATTGGCTTTTTTCACCCAATATAATTCCTTGAAGATTAATCCAAGTGGTTGGGTGAATAGCAATAGTTTATTCCTTTCGGTTGCTGAGCAGTACTCCACGGCGTGGATACACCAAAGTCTGTTCAACACTCACCTATGGAAGGACATCTGGACTGCTTCCAGCTCGGGGCTATTAGGAATGAAGCTATGATAAACATTCGTGTATAGTTTTGGCATAAACATAAGTTTTTATTGCTTTGGAATAAATGCCCACAGACACAACTGCTGGATTGTGTTGCATTTGTATGTTTAGCTTTATGAGAAGCTTCTAAAGTGTTTTCCAGAATGGCTGTACCACTTACATCCCCACCAGCAACATGTGAGTGATCCAGTTTCTCCCCATCCTTGCCAACGTTTGATGTTCTCTATTTTTACTTTAGCCATTCTAATAGGTGTGCAGGGATAACTCATTGTGGTTTTAATTGGCATTTCTTCAATGGCTAATGATGGTGAGCATCTTTCCAAGTGTCCATTTGCCATCTGTATATCCTCTTTGCCAGCATGCCTGTGAGTGTCTTACCCATTTTTATTTGGATTGTTTGTTTTTTCTTTTTTACTGTCGAGTTTGAGAGTTCCTCATTCTACATATGAGTCTTCGTTGAAGATGTGGTTTGTATTTTCTCTGAGTCTGTTGCTTATCTTCCACCATCTTCATATGGTCCTTCCCAGAGAACAAGTTTTTAACTTTGATAAAGTCTAATTTAGCAAATTTTCTTTTTATGGATTGTGTTTTGGCAACAAGTCTATAAATTCTTTAGCTATATCCCAAAGCTCTTCTCCTAGGATGTTTTTAAAGTTTTATAGATTTAGGATTCACATTTAAATTTCATTTTGAGGTAATTCTTGTAAGAGGCATAAGGGTTAGTTGAGTTTCCATTTTTGGCCCATGGATGTTCAATTTCTCCAGCAACATTTGCTGAAAAACCTTTCCCTCATTCCCACTCCATTGAATGGTTTTGCATCTTTTTTATTTTTAACATCTTTATTGGAGTGTAATTGCTCTACAATGTTGTGTTAGTTTCTGCTGTATAACAAAGTGAATCAGCTATACTATACTTATATCCCTATATCCCCTCCCTCTTGCATTTCCCTTCCACCCTCTCTATCCCACCCCTCTAGGTGGTCAAAAAGCACTGAGCTGATCTCCCTGTGCTATGCGGCTGCTTCCCACTAGCTATCCACCCTACGTTTGGTAGTGTATATATGTCCATGTCACTCGCTTCATCCCAGCTTACCCTTCCCCCTCCCCGTGTCCTCAAGTCCATTCTCTAGTAGGTCTGCATCTTTATTCCTGTCCTGCCCCTAGGTTCTTCATGACCATTTTTTAATTTTAGATTCCATATATATGTGTTAGCATATGGTATTTGTTTTTCCCTTTCTGACTCACCTCACTCTGTATGACAGACTCTAAGTCCGTCCACTTAATTACAAATAACTCAGTTTCGTTTCTTTTTATGGCTGAGTAACATTCCATTGTATATATGTGCCACATCTTTATCCATTCATCTCCCGATGGCCACTTAGGTTGCTTCCTTGTCCTGGCTATTGTAAATAGTGTTGCAATGAACATTGTGGTACAAGTCTCTTTTTGAATTATGGTTTTCTCAGGCAATATGCCCAGTAGTGGGATTGTTGGGTCATATGGTAGTTCTATTTTTAGATTTTTAAGGAACCTCAATACTGTTCTCCATAGTGGCTGTATCAGTTTACATTCCCAACAACAGTGCAAGAGGGTTCCCTTTTCTCCACACCCCCTCCAGCATTTATTGTTTGTAGATTTTTGAAGATGGCCATTTTGACTGGTGTGAGGGGACACCTCACTGTGGTTTTGATTTTCATTTCTCTAATGATTAGTGATGTTAAGCATCCTTTCATGTGTTTTTTGGCAACCTGTATATCTTCTTTGGAGAAATGTCTATTTAGGTCTTCTGCCCATTTTTGGATTCATTGTGTTTTTTTTGAAATTGAGCTGCATGAGCTGCTTGTATATTTTGGAGATGAATCCTTGGTAAGTTGCTTGGTTTGCACATATTTTCTCCCATTTCGAGGGTTGTCTCTTCATCTTGTTGACGGTTTCCTTTGCTGTGCAAAAGATTTTAAGTCTCATTAGGTCCCATTTGTTTATTTTTGTTTTTATTTCCAGTTCTCTAGGAGGTGGGTCAAAAAGGATCTTGCTGTAATTTATGTCATAAAGTGTTCTGCCTATGTTTTCCTCTAAGAGTTTTATAGTGTCTGGCTTTACATTTAGGTCTGTAGTCCGTTTTGAGTTTATTTTTGTGTATGGTGTTAGGGAGTGTTCTAATTTCAATCTTTTACATGTAGCTGTCCAGTTTTCCCAGCACCACTTATTCAAGAGGCTGTCTTTTCTCCATTGTATATTCTCGCCTCCTTTACCAAAGATAAGGTGAGAACATGTGCGTGGGTTTACCTCTGGGCTTTCAATCCTGTTCCATTGATCTATATTTCTGTTTTTGTTCCAGTACCATATTGTCTTGCTTACTGTAGCTTTGCAGTATAGTCTGGAGTCAGGGAGCCTGGTTCCTCCAGCTCTGTTTTTCTTTCTCAAGATTGCTTAGGCTATTTGGGGTCTTTTGTGTTTCCATACAAATTGTGAATTTTTTTGTTATAGTTCTGTGAAAAAAGCCATTGGTAATTTGATAGGGATTGCATTGAATCTATAGATTGCTTTGGGTAGTAGAGTCATTTTCACAATATTGATTCTTCCAATCCAAGAACATGGTACATTTCTCCATCTGTTTATGTCATCCTTGATTTCTTTCATCAGTGTTTTATAGTTTTCTGAGTACATGTCTTTCACCTCCTTAGGCAGGTTTATTCCTAGGTATTTTAGTCTTTGTGTTACAGTGGTAAATGGGGGTGTTTCCTTAATTTCTCTTTCAGATTTTTCATCATTAGTTTATACGAATGCAAGAGATTTCTGTGCATTAATCTTGTATCCTGCTACTTTACCAGATTCATTGATTAGCTCCAATAGTTTTCTGGTAGCATCCTTAGGATTCTCTGTGTAGAGTATCATGTCATCTGCAAA
The DNA here is from genome assembly GCF_002837175.3 of Physeter macrocephalus. Lineage (NCBI taxonomy): Eukaryota > Metazoa > Chordata > Mammalia > Artiodactyla > Physeteridae > Physeter > Physeter macrocephalus. Next base: position 21,657,423 of record NC_041221.1, read on the forward strand.
CAGTGACAGCTTTACTTCTTCTTTTCCAATTTGGATTCCTTTATATCTTTTTCTTCTCTGATTGCTGTGGCTAAAACTTCCAAAACTATTTTTAATAAAGGGCAAAGAGTGGGCAACATTGTCTTCTTCCTGATCTTTGGGGAAATGGTTTCAGTTTTTCATCATTGAGAACGATCTTGGCTGTGGGTTTTTCATATATGGCCTTTATTATGTTGAGGTAAATTCCCTCTATGCCTACTTTCTGGAGGGTTTTTATCATAAATAGGTGTTGAATTTTGTCAAAAGCTTTTTCTGCATCTATTGAGATGATCATATGGTTTTTCTCCTTTTATTTGTTAATATGGTTTATCATGTTGATTGATTTGCATATATTGAAGAATCCTTGCATTTCTGGGATAAACCCCACTTGATCTTGTTCTATGATCCTTTTAATGTGCTGTTGGATTCTGTTTGCTAGTATTTTGTTAAGGATTTTTGCTTCTATGTTCATCAGTGATATTGGCCTATAGTTTTCTTTTTTTGTGACATCTTTGTCTGGTTTTGCTGTCAGGGTGATGGTGGCCTTGTAGAATGAGTTTGGGAGTGTTCCTCCCTCTGCTATAATTTGGAAGAGTTTGAGAAGGATAGGTGTTAGTTCTTCTCTAAATGTTTGATAGAATTTGCCAGTGAAGCCATCTGGTCCTGGGCTTTTGTTTGTTGGAAGATCTTTAATCTCAGTCTTCATTTCAGTGCTTGTGATTGGTCTGTTATATTTTCTATTTCTTCCTGGTTCAGTCTCGGAGTGTTGTGCTTTTCTAAGAATTTGTCCATTTCTTCCAGGTTGTCCATTTTATTGGTGTATAGTTGCTTATGGTAATCTCTCATGATCCTTTGTATTTCTGCAGTGTCTGTTGTTACTTCTCCTTTTTTATTTCTAATTCTATTGATTTGAGTCTTCTCCCTTTTTTTCCTGATGACTGTGGTTAATGGTTTATCAATTTTGTTTATCTTCTCAAGGAACCAGCTTTTAGTTTTACTGATCTTTGCTATTGTGTTCTGCAGTTCTTTTGCATTTATTTTTGATCTGATTTTATGATTTATTTCCTTCTGGTAACTTTGGCTTTTTTTTTTCTTTTTTTTGCGGTACACAGGCCTCTCACTGTTGTGGCCTCTCCTGTTGTGGAGCACAGGCTCCGGACACGCAGGTTCAGCAGCCATGGCTCACGGGCCTAGCCGCTCTACAGCATGTGGGATCTTCCCAGACCGGGGCACGAACCCATGAACCCATGTCCCCTGCACCGGCAGGCGGACTCTCAACCACTGCGCCACCAGGGAAGCCCTAACTTTGGCTTTTTTTGTTCTTCTTCCTCTAATTGCTTTAGGTGTAAGGTTAGGTTGTTTATTTGAGATGTTTCTTGTTTCTTAAGGTAGGATTGTATTGCTATAGACTTCCCTCTTAGAACTGCTTTTGCTCCATCCCATAGCTTTTGGGTCATCATGTTTTCATTGTCATTTGTTTCTAGGTATTTTTTGATTTCCTCTTTGATTTCTTCAGTGATATCTTAGTTATTTAGTAGTGTACTGTTCAGCCTCCATGTGTTTGCATTTTTTACCGTTTCTTTCCTCTAATTGATATCTAGTCTCATAGCGTTGTGGTCGGAAAAAATACTTGATATGATTTCAATTTTCTTAAATTTACCAAGGCTTCATTTGTGACCCAGAATGTGATCTATCCTGCAGAATGTTCCATGAGCACTTGAGAGGAAAGTGTATTTCTTGTTTTTGGATGGAATGTCCTATAAATATCAGTGAAGTCCATCTTGTTTAATGTGTCATTTAAAGCTTGTGTTTCCTTAATTATTTTCATTTTGGATGATCTGTCCATTGGTGAAAGTGGGGTGTTAAGGTCCCCTACTATGTTTGTGTTACTGTCGATTTAATATCTTTTTCCATCCCTCACTTTCAGTCTGTATGTGTCCCTAGGTCTGAAGTGGGTCTCTTGTAGACAGCATATGTGCAGGTCTTGTTTTTGTATCCATTCAGCCAGTCTATGTCTTTTGGTTGGAGCATTTAAACCATTTACATTTAAGGTAATTACCAATATGTATGTTCCTATTTCCATTTTCTTAATTGTTTTGGGTTTATTATTGTAGGCCTTTTCCTTCTCTTGTGTTTCCTGCCTAAGGAAGTTCCTTTAGCATTTGTTGTAAAGCTAGTTTGGTGGTGCTGAATTCTCCTAGCTTCTGCTTGTCTGTAAGGGTTTTAATTTCTCTGTCAAATCTGAATGAGATCCTTGCTGGATAGAGTAATCTTGATGGTAGCTTTTTCCTTTTCATCAGTTTAAATATGTCCTGTGACTCCTTCTGGCTTGCAGAGCTTCTGCTGAAAGATCAGCTGTTAACCTTATGGAGATTCCCTTGTGTGTTATTTGTTGTTTTTCCCTTGCTGCTTTTAATATCTGTTCTTTGTATCTAATTTTTGATAGTTTGATTAATATGTGTCTTGGTGTGTTTCTCCTTGGATTTATCCTGTTTGGGACTCTCTGCCCTTGCTGGATTTGACTGACTATTTCCTTTCCCATGTTAGGGAACTTTTCAACTATAATCTCTGCAAATATTTTCTCAGTCCCTTTCTTTTTCTCTTCTTCTTCTGGGACCCCTGTAATTCGAATGTTGGTGCATTTAATGTTGTCCCAGAGGTCTCTGAGACTGTCCTCAATTATTTTCCTTCTTTTATCTTTATTCTGCTCTGCAGTAGTTATTTCCACTATTTTATATTCCAGGTTACTTTCCATTCCTCTCCCTCAGTTATTCTATTGATTCCTTCTGGAGAATTTTTAATTTCATTTATTGTGTTGTTCATCATTGTTTGTTTGTTCATTAGTTCTCTAGGTCCTTGTTAATCGTTTCTTGTATTTTCTCCATTCTATTTCCAAGATTTTGGATCATCTTTACTATCATTACTATGAAATTTTTTTTCAGGTAGACTGCCTATTTCCTCTTCATTTGTTTGGTCTGGGGGGTTTTTACCTTGCTCCTTCATCTGCTGCATATTCCTCTGTCTTCTCATTTTACTTAACTTACTGTGTTTGGGGTCTCCTTTTAGCAGGCTGCATGTTTGTGGTTTCCGTTGCTTTGGGTGTCTGCCCCCAGTGGGTAAGGTTTGTTTAGTGGGTTGTGTAGGCTTCCTGGTGGAGGGAACTGATGCTTGTGTTCTGGTGGGTGGGGCTGGATCTTGTCTTTCTGGTGGGCAGGACCCCATCTGGTGATGTGTTTTTTGGTGTCTGTGAAGTAACTATGATTTTAGGCAGCCTCTCTGCTAATGGGTGGGGTTGTGTTCCTGTCTTGCTAGTTGTTTGGCGTAGGGTGTCCAGCACTGGAGCTTGCTGGTCGTTGAGTGGAGCTGGGTCTTAACATTGAGATGGAGATGTCTGGGAGAGCTCTCACCACCTGATACTTTGTGGGCCTGGGAGGTCTCTGGTGGTCCAATATCCTGATCTGACTCTCCCACCTCAGAGGCTCAGGTCTGACAGCCGGCTGGAGCACCAAGACCCTGTCTGCCACTCAGCTTTTGGGAAGTCTGAAGTCTTCTGCCAGTATTCAGTAGGTGTTCGGTAAGGGTTGTTCCACATGTAGATGTATTTTTGATGTATTTTGGTGGGTGGGGCTGGATCTTGTCTTTCTGGTGGGCAGGACCCCATCTGGTGATGTGTTTTTTGGTGTCTGTGAAGTAACTATGATTTTAGGCAGCCTCTCTGCTAATGGGTGGGGTTGTGTTCCTGTCTTGCTAGTTGTTTGGCGTAGGGTGTCCAGCACTGGAGCTTGCTGGTTGTTGAGTGGAGCTGGGTCTTAACATTGAGATGGAGATGTCTGGGAGAGCTCTCACCACCTGATACTTTGTGGGCCTGGGAGGTCTCTGGTGGTCCAATATCCTGATCTGACTCTCCCACCTCAGAGGCTCAGGTCTGACAGCCGGCTGGAGCACCAAGACCCTGTCTGCCACTCAGCTTTTGGGAAGTCTGAAGTCTTCTGCCAGTATTCAGTAGGTGTTCGGTAAGGGTTGTTCCACATGTAGATGTATTTTTGATGTATTTGTGGGGAGGAAGGTGATCTTCACGTCTTACTCCTCCGCCATCTTGAAGGCCCTCTGGTTTTGCATCTTTATCAAAAGTCAGTTGAACATGTTTGTGTGTGTCTGTCTCTGGGTTCTGTATTCTGTTCCACTGATCTATGAAAGGAGAATTTTAAAAATTATTTTAAGATTTAAAAAATCCATTCAGTTTTGTTGTCTGTGTAGGGCCTTTGAATAAGCATACTCTGCATTTTTAGTTTCTCATATATATTAATTGTTGTATGAGTTTGGAAAATAAAGACACTCATGCATATGTCTCTCTATATATAAACACATACATGTAAACACACATATATTCAGGCATGTGGTATATACATATAGACATACATTGTGTGTGTATATATATATTATAATAGAATAAAACTCTGTAGTATAGGTTAATTAGAGTAAAAACTTATTACATTGTAAGTTATTAATTAAAGGTTTATGATTTGCCATGGTTAGAAATAAATTTTCCTACATTATTCTTAGTGTAACAAAATCTAAGTTAGATGTCATTTACACTGCATGTACACAGCCTCAGTGTTATAAATTTGCTCTGTTACTATTTCCTTATTTTTTATTGTCCTATTATTAATGGTTAACCATTGGGATATAAGAGTTTTCTTAACTACATAATTATAATATATATATAAGAAACTAAAGCTGAACACCTAGTAATCATATTTTATGTCACAGGAATGGAATTTCCCTTTCTGTTTTCAAAAGCAAGTTGAACGGTACAACCTGAAAGCAAGTTGACTAAGAGCAGTGAGAAATAAAAAGCATCTTTTTTGCTGAAAATCATATTAATGTCATAGGACATAAGGGACTAGCTACAAATACAGATGCACACATTCCTTTAAGGAAAAAATTTGGTGCAAAATACCAACACTTTTGAAGCCTGCAAAGAGCTTGAGAACAATATTATCCTCTGAGAGTTGAATTAGTGAAATCTGTACTTACAGAGAGAGTCTCGTTGCACAATTCCCTTAAATGTCAGAATATCTTTCATGTCAAAGTAGAATGCTTAGTAAATTTTTCACTAAATATGAAAATTGAGAGAGAGATTTAATTGCATCACATCCTTGATTACACTGGCCATTAATGTCATCCAAATAGCATTCTGTTTCCTGATGTTCTAATATCATGCTCTTGAAATACCTTCCAATTTCTGTTAATTTCCCCTACAGCAGCTCCATCAGGGAGAACATGCATTCCCCTGCTAACATAAAAGTAGCAGTTTATTGGCCATTTCTGTTCCGATGTTAGATAAACACCTGGCCTTCTGGTCTACACATCAGTCCCTTCTGACTGCTGTCTAGGTGTTGGTTCCCTCCAACCCCAGCTACACTCACAAAAAAATATTTTTGCACCAGTAAAGCTGAGGATCAGACCCTGGGCACTGACCACCCTCCAAGGCGGCTACCCTGGGAGAACTGCCCTGACTTCAGCTCCTTCTGTCCCCTCGTTATCATCTTCTCTCCTGCCCCTCAGTCCTGCCACAGGGTGTGTGCTAAGAAGTGGAGAAGAAAAGGAAGGGCTGTTGAAAGTCAGAGCCCAAACCATCCACTAGCCATCAAGGGAGGTTTAGAGTTATGCATTCGTACACCTGACTTCCTACCTCCCACTGACTGGTCAGTTACATGTGCTCTATGGATCTGTCCTCCGGCAAAACAACTTTTCCCCAGAAAAGTTGGCCGACTTTCCTGGAGTTCCTGGCCTGTTTCCTTTTGCATGGGTAACATTGATCAGAGTGAATTGAATCAGCTGCCTAGAACATTTTGCCTTGATTATTGCTAAGTAACTGTCCTTTACAGTGTCCCAACCAGTCCACTTTCAGCTACAAATACTTCTTTACAAAAGCTTTATTTTTACTGGATATAATATTTTGAAGTATTCCTTTTTTCTACTTGTCAGAAAATATAACAGGTCTCTTTCTGGTGTGATTCTTTTGTTCTAATGAAGTCCATGCCTCTGCTATTCAACGGGTCGTCCACCAGTTGCTGGCACCCATGAAGCATTTGTTACCCACCCACAAGATAAGTCCAGAAAGTGGAAGTAAGTATTTGGAAAGTTTTATAGCAATTTAACATGACTGTGGCATCCATGAACATGATTTTGTATTTTACAAAGACATCAGTCCATGATCAATGCGAAATAAAAATTTTGGTCTTTGCCCAAGTGAGTTGAGCCATGGCCATAAGATACTATCTTTAATTATTATGAGAGTTTCTCAGGAGGTTTGTATTTCCTTTGTGCTAATGCCTAAAAATACAAACTAAATGTTATTTTAACTTTTACAATTTTTTTTACCCAGTAAAATCCCCTTTGATTTGAACTATCTACCAATATGTAGGTGTTTGGATCAAAATAATAATTAAGATAACAGATGCTTAAAATAAAAAGTCCTCCTTGTCCCAGTCATAGTTAAACATTTCTATTCAACACATTCGTTTTTTTTCATCAGTACTGCTGAGTAACTGTATTTAGGTAAGGATTTTGTTTTACCTTCTGGATATTGGTTCTCCCTACTGATTAACTGTAAGAGAGGGAAATGTATCTAGTATCTAATACCAGGTAGTTTCCTAGAAACTGTACGTCTTATGTCATCTTTATTATTTTGCTTATTTTCAGATTAGTATAAAAATTCAGTAGAAAGTGATGTTTGGGAGACTCTAAAGGGTTAATAAAACGTCGTTCACTGGACAATATTTTTTCATTGTATAATGAAAATCAATTCAATGAGCATGCAGTGAACTCCTCGTGTACCAAAGATTCATACAAGGTGCTGTGAGAGATTCAGAAGAAATGGATGAGGGCTTCCCTGGTGGCGCAGTGGTTGAGAGTCCGCCTGCCGATGCAGGGGACACGGGTTCGTGCCCCGGTCCGGGAAGATCCCACATGCCGCAGAGCGGCTGGGCCCGTGAGCCATGGCCTCTGAGCCTGCGCGTCCGGAGCCTGTGCTCCGCGACGGGAGAGGCCACGACAGTGAGAGGCCCGCGTACTGCAAAAAAAAAAAAAAAAAAAAAAGAAGAAATGGATGAGATTAACCTCCCCCTGGAGAAACAAGTGCACATGTCAAAGGAGCCAGATACAAATTAAGAAGCCAACTCAACAATGCAGAGGGAACAAACAGGCTATGCAGTGTGTGTATCAATGTTGAAAGAATTCAGAGTAAGGGAAAGGTGCTTCTGAAACAGGGTTAATTTAAGCAGTCTGCTTATACGGTCAGAGCGTTCAGCCTGGCTTTGAAAGCACCTGCAGAATGTGAATCGGTGGAGGGAGAGCAGTTGACAGCAATCCAAAGTGAATTTCGGAAGCGGTAGATGAGCTGACCCTGGGGTTCGGAGATGTAAAAGGCACCTAATGGAATGAGAGACTGGTTTGATTAGAACTAGAGGTGGGTTGAGGGACATCTACAGAGGAGATGGGATAGTTGTCAGATGTGTTTAATGATAACCTGGATGTCAGGACTGGAGGTTTTTAGCTTTGAGCCAAAATAGCAAACGGGAAACGCTTTTAGCAGGAGAGCTGCCTAATGCAGGCAGGAAGTAGTACACACCCTGTGTGTGCTTCTCACTCAGATCTTCAGATGTAGATTACCACAGACTTAAACTCTAAAGCTCTTGGGCATGAGTCGAGCATCACTGTCAAAGACCCATTTTTAAATTTAAATTACCCTGGGGCAGAGTATGAGAAAGATGGTCGGAACTCTTGAGAAGTATATTTTTTCGCTAGCGAAAGCAGTCAACTACATAATTATTGCCATGTTGCTTAATTTAGAGCTAAGGGTATGTATAGTTGCCATTACTACTGAAAAAAAAAACTTTAAAAAGATAAAAGAAAGAGAAAATAGTAAATAATTTGGAAGTGAAAAGATATTGCTAAAGATATCTAATGGAGATCTCCCTGCCCAGTTCCGAACCTGAACGGCTTGCCAAAGCATAAGAGCACAGGCGTATTGAAAACTACTCCGAATTCCACTGCTCAGGTAAGATACTGTCCAGTGCATGCATTATGTCATTTTTTAAAATAAGAAATGATGGAAAAGCCCTTGCATTGCTCTAGGAAAGATATCTCAACAACCTCTGTGATATTTTGTTGCATACGTTGCTATCATTAATTTCATGTATGAAATTTTTCATCATGCTGGCTTTTTCTACTGTATAAATTTTATGAATAGAAGACTGGAATTAGTTCAACCTTATCGGAAATAGGAAATAAGTTAACGTGACAAATATGTGCAACTTTTAAAATAGACGTTCTTAGACTCAGACATAAGTATTAAGGCATTCCGTCTTGGTTCTTAGCAGTATACTAAAATGTTGCCAGTATATACACCCAATCCTCCAAAATTTTAGCAAATTTCCCAACACCCATGGAGAAACAGCAACTGTAGATGACTACATTAGTTTATAGATGTAGGAGTTATTCTCAAGAGTAAGGTTATCCGTGCCATCTATACTGAAGCCAAAAGGGTTCTCAGGACTGAGATTCTCTGCTCAGAAATAACCAGTTCTTTGAAAGTTCAGGCTTAGGTATCTGGGGAAGAGTGGGAAATGGTGGCAGAATTACTAGCTGCTGAATGACACAAGAGATCAAGGTCTATCCACGATGCTGGCCATTACAACGTTGCATTAAATAAATATTTGAGCCACCCCAGGTCAATTATTGCTTCTTAAACCATTTTCATCAGAATCAGTATGTGTCTATATTTTTTTGCATCCTAAAATGTATCCACCCTTAGAGGCAGAATTTTATGTCTCTTGTGCAAACCTTGGTCCTCTGCAGAGCTCCCTGAATCTGGCCACAAACTTGCCCACATTAGAATACTGCTCTATAAATTCAGCTCCTCTGCAGAAACTCTCTTCTCTGTGCAACTAAAAAGGGGCTTTAATATCTCAAAGCATCTGTTGGGTGTTTTCTCTAAAAAAAAAAAAAAAAAAAAAAAAAAAGTAAATCTTTATACTTCTTCCTTAAATCACACAATTTGTCTGTAGAGTGCTACATAATCCTTGCTGACTCTCCTTACACCTGCTTTTAGCTGAAGCTATTTTTAACACGCCACTTTTGTGCTTGTAGATCACATTAACTAAGCAGTTTGGGAGGAATTTATAAGAAAAGAGGTGGCAACGGTTACATGTGTTTGTTTCTCTTTTAATGTTTTTCCTTCTGGTGGCAAAGATGCTGTATGCTTCAGTTAAGGAAAATACTTTAAATAAGATAAATCACTGAAAGACGAACAAGTAGAAAGATAACATCATAGAAAGTCTTGTAATTTCCAATCATGTTTTAAGTGTTGTTTACTATAAAGCACGATAGGAGATTGCAAGACTTACTTAACTTGCTATACTATAGCAAGACTATATTTTCTATATATTATCTATATTTTACTATATTTTCTCACCAGATAGAGGCTCAAATAAATTATCCATTGATTAATTAAGTTACTACTGGGCCAATTCTGCTCTTCTGCCTCACGGCATTGCCATGCAATTCAAGATGACCTAGTTTATCATCTAGGTGTACAGTGTGCACAGTCTTTCTCATCTCTTCCTGAGCTCTTCTGACCTTGGAGTCCATGGAAGCTTCAGCATTAGCATTTTCTAAGGCACTTGAAGATTTTCCACATGAAATAAAGAGGAAATAGTCATGTGTGTCTTTCATCTCTATAGAGGTAGGTAGTTTGCTTGGTTTTATTTTATAACACAGACATGTCACTCTTATTTTATTTGTAAATGTTCAAAAGGCATTGTACTAAGTAAGAAATCAAGGCTAAGCGTCCAATCCAAACGAATTTCCTGAAAGAGATCCTAAAAAAGCTTCTAAAATCAAGAGCAAAAAAAGCATGAAAAGAAGCATCATTCGATAGATGTGACACATTATTACTGGGAAATAAACATGAGAAAACTTCAGCCTATCATTTCAAAGTCCAGGGTAAAGTCTGTGTCTAATAAATCATACAACTCCATAACCAAGTTCTTTTTGGCAGCAAAAAGTATTGTCAAGTGAGAGTGATAGATTTCATGATGAAACAAAGACAGAGGAAAGGCCATGGACCAAGGCACGCAGGTGGCTTCTAGAAGCTAGAATAGACAAGGGAATGGATTTTCCCCCAGAGACTCCAGGAGGAATGCAGGCTGCCCACACCTTGGTTTTAGCCCAGTGAGACCCAAGTCAGATTTCTAACCTCTGAACAGATAATACATCTGTGTTGTTTAAAGCTACTAAGTTTGTGGTCATTTGTTACAGCAGCCATAGGAAACGAATACATCAATCAAGATCAAAACATGCAAAGTGTGAAAACCAAATTGCTGCTTGACTCTCTTCATTGAAGAAATGTGCTTTTCATTGAATAGGTAGAGAAAGGATCTCCTTGAGAAATTCCTACATGTGATTATCTCTTGATCACAAGTCCCAAGCTTCATTTCAGATGGAGGGGAGAATGATGGCGCATCTTGGGATGAGGGCAGGAGAGCCACCATGGTGCTGCTGATAGAGTACACACAGGGCCTCAGTGGTCGTCCACATCAGCTGGGTCATCAATTTGGAACAAGACAGCAGTGAACCTCAGGGAAGTATGTGCTCAGAACTCTCCTGTTGATAGCACCCTGGCCTTCTTGAGACCTACTCAGGCTCCTCTTACTGTCCATGTGACTCAGACTTGAGACAAGTGGCATGGCCCTAATCACAGTGCATGGTGGACCCAAGCCAGCAGACCATCATCCAAGCCAATGAGACATAATTGCCATGCTTTTATTTATGACAGCAGGAAGGAGACCTTTTTTGTTGTTGTTGGATAGCTGATAAAATAATGCAATGGACTGAATGTTTGTGTCTCCCCAAAATTCAAATCTTTTTTTTTAGTTTAATTCTTTAATTGCAGTATAGTCGATTTACAATATCGTGTTAGTTTCAGGTATCCAGCACAGTGATTCAGTTATATATTCAGTCATATATATATATATATGATATATATATAATATATATATCATATATATATACATATACATATACATATATATTATATATTAGAGCCACTCTCTCTATATATATAGAGCCACTCTAATATATATATTATATATTAGAGCCACATATATACGTATATATGTATATATATACATATATAATATATATATGTAATATATATTTATTACAAACCAAAATTCAAATCTTGAAACCCTAATTCCAATGTAATGGTATTAAGAGGCGGGGCCTTTGGGAGGTGATTAGGTCATGAGGGTGGAGCCCTATGATTGGGATTTGGCCTGTGTCATAAAAGAGCTCCAGAGAGCCAGCTAGCCCCTTCTGCCATGTGAGGACACTAGGAGACGCTTGTGACCAGAAAGAGGGCTCTCACCCAATCATGTCGGCACCTTGATCTTGGACTTCCAGCCTCCAGAACTATGAGGAATAAATTTCTGTTGTTTGTAAGTCACCAGTCTGTGGTACTTTGTCATAGCAGCCTGAGCTAAGATAGAAGGATGGTAAACCTGGAGCTGGGAGCAGCCATCCTGGGACCGTTAGGGAACAGTCTGAGTTCTTCTGAGAATGAAGCCAATGCCAAAGAAAGCAGAGCCGAAAAAGGTAGAGAGAGACTGAGATGAACCCGGTTACATCATTGGAGCCCCGGGGTCGGTCACACAGACCCTTAGACTCTCAGTTTCCTGAACCAAGGCCTCTCCTCTTCAGGTTCCCTTGTGACTAAGAGTCCTTGGTGAGAAGGAAATGATATGTGTTTTCTCTATTCCAGTGGTACACATACAGTTGCACACGCCATGCCCGACATTCATACATACAAATGGGACATTCCAAAGGAAGAAATAGAATACAACTGCCTAAAAGAGCAAAGGTTCTTTTGCTCTCTAAACTAATTCATAATGAGAAGGCTCTGGTTTTTAAGACGTTGAAAGAAAGTCAAGTGATGAGCCCAAAAGAAATTCAGACTTATGAGCAACCTCAAAGGAAGGTGCAGAAACAGTGGCAAATAGCCATGGCAACCACAACGTTAGGTGGACATAACTCTTCGAGCTTCAAAAAGTGTTTTCTGTTTGTTTTCCAAATCTCTGGAAGGTTCCCTGGATTATACGTAGGACAGGATATTATTGTCCACATTTTACAGATGAGGAAGCTAATGTTTAGAGCTATGGGTCTGGGACTGCTCAAGATTTCATGACCCCAAACCCTTTCCATGACCCAAATTTGTATTCTAAACTGGTGACAGTTTTTAGCACCACATCTTATACCATCTGAATGACTGCTTTTTTTCCCTGTAATGTAGATGGGCACTACATTCCTCTGAAAATATTTGGATCCTAAAGTTACTCTGCATAGGAGATCTCTTTGCAATCCTCACTTAGAATGATGCAGTTTGGAATCAAATAAAATGTCTTCTGTGCAGTGTTTCCTTAACCCAAGAAGTCCTGGATTGCAAATCAATGGAAGAGGTGGCCTTTCGTGAAATGGGAAGAAAGGCCATTCGGTTTGCTTTATACCTACCTCACCCTGGCACAGCACGTGGACTAGGCTATAAGCAGGACCCAACACATCACGCCCTGTATTCCCCCTGGGCTCTTCCAACTTGAGCTCCCACCTGCCTCCTGCCCAGGATTCCTGTGATAGAAGGAGGATTTCAATTCAGCGAGTCCTCTCTGCCTCAAATACTGAGAATGTGGACTGTGAAAGTTTTGCGAGAAGTAAGGAAAGCTCAATTTAGAAAAAGCTTCAGGAGAGAAGACAAATTTTAGTTGTGTCTACAACAGACCTAAAGAATGACCCGCATTCATTAAAATGTAATGAGGAATGAGCTTAGACGTCATACACTTCCATTTTTTTTCTCTATAGAATGGGGACAATGATGCCTTTCCTATTATATTCTTCCCAGATGTTCACTTTGAGTGCACAATATTTTATGAACTGATAAGGATTATATGAAGTTAACAGCATCAATGGTGTTGCTATTTTTATGAGAGGATCTTTAGAAACATTGGAGAGAACCAGGTGAGTTTGCACCATCTTCCTTGGCATAGTGACCCTCTTTGAACAGGAATGTCATCTGTCCTCTGCACTGCGGACATGGTCCTATTGATGGGAGCACTTAATCAGGACTGCCTCTTCCAGGGAGAGAGCCTGTCAGTTAAGTATGAATGTAAAGAAAACTTCCTAACAGGAAGAATAAAATGTGCAGAAGTTGATTAAACTCTTGGATTCTTTTCCTGGCAGGAGTTAGAATAATTTATGCAGTTTCCATCTACAGTTTCCCGTCTGATTACACTGAGGAGAACAAAGTCATTGAAGGCAATTACCATGTTAATTGACAAGAGATTGAAAAGTGAAAACGCTGAAGGATGGGCAAGTCCATTTTCCTGCTACACATGGTAGTGTTCGCCTCTGCCTCTAGGTTTCCAAATGAACATGAATTGGTAATCAGCATGTTTCATATTCATAGTGCAATCAACATGCATCTTTGATTGAACACCTCATTTAATAAACCAAGAACATATTCATAACAGTTGTGCTGATAATTAGCGTATGCATGTTTTACGTTTCTATTGAGGCATAATGACATATAGTAAACTGTGCACATCTTAAGTGCACTTCCTGGCAAGTGTTATAAATATATGTACCCTCGGAACCAACATCCAATCAAGATGCAGGGCCTTGCCTTCACCTTTCTTCTCTCTTAAGAGTACGGTTCCCTCCGCATACCCAGAGCAACCACCATATACAGTTATAGTCCCACAAATTAGTTACTGAACTTCATACAAATGGGAACATATAGAACATACCCATGTCTGGCTTTATTCACTCAACATAATACTTTTGATATTCGTCCACATATGTGTGTCGATAGTTCATTTCTTTCTACTGCTGAGTAATATTGGATGAAGAGACTAGAATTTGTTTATTCATCCTCCTGTTGGAGGACATTTGAACTGTTTAAATTTCTTGCTATTATGAATAAAGCTGCACTAAACATTATTGAACAAATATTTGGGTGGGCATTTATTTTCATTTCTGCTGGAAATAATACCTTAGAGTAGAATTGCTGGATCATAGGTAAGTGTGAGTTTAATTTTATAAGCAAGTACCAGTTTTCCACACTGGTTGTACCATTTTACATCTTAACAGCATGAGATACCAAGGCACTCTGCATCCTCTCAAGCACTTGGTATTGAAGTCGTTTACATTTAAACCGCCCCTTTGGCTGCATAGGTGTATCTCATTCTGGATTTAATTTGCATTTCTCTGCAAATTAAAAGACACCTTTACCTGTATTTTTTTTAGCAATTCTTACATCTTCCTTTGTGAAGTATCTATCCAAGCCTTTTGACAATTTTTAATTGGATTGCTTGTCTTTTGTTTTTGATATGTAGAAATTCTTTATAAAATTTGGATTCAAGTCTTTTTCATATATATAAATAGATAGATTGTGAATATTTCTCCTAGACTGTGATTGGTCTTTTTATTATTTTTTTAAAGTTTTGAAGAATAGAAAATTTTTTTTTCTGATAAAGTCCAATTTACCGTTGTTTTTCTCCTGTTAAGGTTAAGTGCTTTTGCAATCTCTCTAAGAAATATTTGAGTACACAGGCCACAAAGACATTCCCTTATTTATTTATTTTTTTGGTAGAAACTTTATAATTTTAACTTTTAAATTTTGCCTGGAATCCATCAGTGTTTGTCAATTTCCATGTTATGTATTTATCAAGTTTCAATTTTTTTTTTGCATGCAGATATCCAGTTGTTCTAGTATCATTTGTTAAAAAGACTTTCCTTTCCCCATTGTGTTTCACTGGCACAACTGTCTAAATTAATTTTGCTGCGTGTATGCAGATCTATTTATGGTATCTATTCAGTTTCCTAGATCTGTCTGTCCTTAGGCCTGAATCACACTGTCTTAATTATAGGGTAGCTTTATAGTAAGTCTTAAAATGAGGAGTGCATGTTTTCAAACTCTGTTCTTCTTTCTCAAGGCTGCCTTGGTGATTTTGAGTCCTTTACCTTTCCATGTCAATTCTGGCGTCAATTTTGGCATTTGTTAGGATCTTCAAAAAAAGTCTGCTGGAATTGTTGACCTATGTATGTTAAAAATTCCTCTTTTTTATACATACTTTTCAAGCAGCTACATCAAAATGGTAGGTTCAAACAACAGTTCTCAAGGGGTGGTATGGGGAAAACTGGTGTCCCCAAAAGCCTTTTGGGAGGTCTGCAAGGTCAAAACTTTTCCTAATCCAAAACTGGAGGGTGATGTCATCAAGATGGCAACATAGGATGTTCTGGGCTTCAGCCCCCTCACAAGAAGACCAACTGGCATCGATCCATAGATAAGACATCATTGAGAAAATTCCAGAACCCCGGGTGAGGCTGAAGCACCCCTGGGCCACAGAGATGAGGAGGACCACTTGGGAAGGGGAAGAGAAGCAGATGCCCTCGGACCACATTGTTCCCCATCCCCAGGTCAGCACAGCAAGGCACTAGGAGGGCCCTTCGAGGCCTATGGCTTCTCCAGAAAAACAAATACTGTACGATCTCATTTATATCTGGAATCTAAAATAACCAAACTCAGGGTCCTTGCATGTGTCTCACTGTGGTCATGGACCCTGAATTGCACTTCTCTGCTGATCTCCAGTAAAACCATCTTTGCTGGAGAAATACCTGGCAGTCTATTTGTTTCAGGCCAACCCATTCTAATTCTTAAAAATAAAGAAATAAACCTAACTCATAACAACAGAGAGTAAATTGACGGTTGCCAGGAGCAGGGGACCAGGGGAACAGGGTAGGTGAAGGTGGTCAAAAGTTACAAACTTCCAGTTATAAGATGAGTAAGTTCTGGGATTGTAATGTACAGCACGGTGACTGTAGTTAACAATACTGTATTGTATATTTGAAAGTTGCACAGAAAGTTCATTGTTATGGTTTCAGATCACATTGTAATTAACCGTCAAGTAAATACTACTTTTTGAGTTTTATTGCAGTAACGAAGAAGACTATTATCACAATGATCAGAGAAGGGTATTAAAATTTTCCTCCTTTTTCAGGCTATACATCTGTATTAAGCCAGATTTTCTTTATATTTTTCAATCAAAATCACATATCATAACAGCTTGAACGTAGAAGCAGATACGAGAATCCAGCTGTTGTTCATTAAACCAGACATTGAACAGATCTACAAAAATGTGAAACAAAGCCACTTATCTCACTAATTTTTGTTTAGTTTGGGAAAATATACTTTTTGGAAAATATGTTATTTTATACATATGCAATGAAATTACTGTTAAGTTTAAATAAATAAGTATGCGTTTAAAAAATTCCTAAGTTTTCATTTCTTATATGGTAAAATTGATATAATTCACATCAACCAACATGCTCATGTCGTTTTAAACATATTTTGACAATTCTCTAGAAAATTCTAAATTTAACTTGCCCAGAAACCAATTTTTATATCTTTTATTTTGAGGAGGAGTGCCACTTCAAGTTTGATGGCAACATTTTCTTCCTCTGTAGTTACCAGAATCATCCTCTATTCATTTATTTAACATATAATTCACGTTCACATAATCTGTCTTCTAGAATGTGTGCCTTATTCTGGGAAAAGTATGCATAATTGAGAAATTTTTAATTCAGTTCAATATAACATAGTAACATAGATAAAACCAGGCAAGTCTGAGTGTTTCTTCTTTTTAAAGTGATTGCACTCAGAAGATAACAGTTTTATTTTCCCTTCATTCTCTTTTCTAAAAATTCTTTTTGGGAAGAAAAGACTAAATGATATTTAATTTAATTCATAGATTCTAAAATAGTTTGAGTATTTTTTAAAATTTATTTATTTTATTTTATTTATTTTATTATTGGCTGCGTTGGGTCATCATTGCTGCCTGCGGGCTTTCTCTGGTTGCGGCGAGCTGGGGCTACTCTTCTTCGCGGTGTGCGGGCTTCTCATTGCGGTGGCTTCTTTTGTTGCGGAGCACAGGCTCTAGGCGCGCGGGCTTCAGTAGTCGTGGGTTGCGGGCTCTAGAGGGCAGGCACAGTAGTTGTGGCGCACGGGCTTAGCTGTTCCGCAGCACGTGGGATCTTCCCAGACCAGGGCTCGAACCTGTGTCCCCTGCATTGGCAGGCAGATTCTTAACCACTGTGCCACCAGGGAAACCCCAGTTTAAGTATTTTAAGGAAAATTTGTGGACTCATACCAATCATCCATCCATCTTTCCCATTCTCCCAAAATTTAAGAATTGACGTAGATTTTCTTGTTGTGAATTCATTTATTTAACAAACATTTATTGAGTGATTATTATGGAATTTTCCTATAAAATGCATCTGTATTCAATGAAATAACTATATTACAATTCTTTCTAAAGAAACGTTTATTTTTTAATGCATAGAAAACTAGAAAACACTAAACCAGCTAGCATACAGAAACATGGGTTTCTGTGAAGTAATTTTCACTCCCACATAAAATAAGAACACTATCTTTTAACCTGAAATCACCATTGTATGTTTCTTCCAGACTCACATGTTCAAAGTCAAATTCTTCAAACATCAGAAAATCTTTAAAAATTCTCTTAACATTTTGTGTAATCCAACTTCAACTTTATTCTGGAAAGAAAAATCTAAGATATAATAATTATTTATGTACAAAAATGGTAGTGGCCCCTCTGGTATGTAAGTATATTGTAAGCTCATGTTTTCATGGACCTTGAAGGGCTAATATTTTTCAAAATACATAGCCATTTTCTTCACCAGGACTAAGGTGGACTGGTACATTCTCATATAATCTTGATAAAGAAAGACTAGAACTATGAACCCAAGGTATAGATAAAAACCAATGACACATCTGAAGTGTCAAATTAAAGATACAGTACAGAGAAGAGGGAGGACCACTTCATGAAGGCTCACCTTGGAGACCTACACCTGCCAGGTGATGCCTCTATTAGGATGAGGACAATGAATTACTTCAGAGTTGAGAACCCAGAAGGGGAGGGAGCTCAGAATCCCAGTCCATGCTCTATGGAAACCCCTGACATGGCTCTTTCAGATGGAAATGGTGATCTGGTCCTCAGGTAGACACCTTTGGTGATGAATGTTCGCCTCTCTGGGAGGCAACCCCTTCCTTAGGTTACAGCTTTCATCAGCTAAGTCAACTTCCTTTACTAACTTTAATTCTGCCTTCGTACAACTTACATTAGTCATTCCTTTATGTGAAAAGAAAGTAAAGTGAGTAGCATGTCCATGGATCTACTTCCCTAGGAGCTTGCCTGGCAGCAAAGCCTGGCTGAGGAGGATGAATGATCAGTCTTGGATCAGCAGCAGTCAAAACAGGAAATAAACCATTAACCCGTTTTCAATGAAAGTGGACTCAAGAATAGTCCTCTTTTCTTTGGAAGAGTAGAAATTTAATGTGTCCTTCTGAATTAGAGCCTCTGGTTTTCAACAATGCTAATCGCTCACACCATCCTAAATTAGATCCCTCTTTGGTTTGGTTGAGGGAGATTTTGGAATAAAAGCAACAATTTAATCATGCCTAGATCAGGCATGTTGCCAGCTGCCAATACTTTGGCCTCAAAAGAAGCATTCCTCTGAAAAAGGATGGAGAGGATTCTTGGGTGTCACTGGATTTCATGCTTGAGTAAAGATGTTCCCACTCATAGCCTTGCATTCCCCTTACTTACTTATGTAACGTTTAGAGATTGCCAGACACATAAATAAATATATATCGGCCCAGACAGCCTTTAGCAATGTGGTGAAGCAGTAAGAGTGAAAGATTTACTGGTAGAAAAGCACCCCTAAAAATTCCTCTGGCACTTACTAAAAAAGAAGTGCCAAATCCCCACAAGCCTTGTTCCCTCACTTAGAAGTATACGTAAGATGGCTTATGTCACAAGGTTCTTGCTGTTTATTCAACTGATAACTGTTGAGATCTAGGGTGTGCTAGACACTATGATAGACATTGAAGATACAGTAGTAAATAAAAATACATGACTATAGATAATTACAATGCTGTACAACACACATACATTGCTTCCAAGGACGCCAGACACTCTTCCAAGAACTTACAAATATTAACTCATTTGATCCTCCCAGTTACTCTGTAAGGAAAGTAATGTGGCAGAGAGAGTCAAGGATTGTGCCCACCCAATGAAATATGAAGTCTACAATGTAGTGGAGTGGCGTTCAAATTCATCTGATCTCCACCCAGAGTCAAAAATACCTCTGTTTTTTTTAACGTCTTTATTGGAGTATAATTGCTTTACAATGGTGTGTTAGCTTCAGCTGTATAACAAAGTGAATCATATATATATATATCTCCCCTCCCTCTTATGTCTCCCTCCCACTCTCCCTATCCCACCCCTCTAGGTGGTCACAAAGCACAAAGCTGATCTCCCTGTGCTATGCAGCTCCTTCCCAGTGACTATCTATCCTACATTTGGTAGTGTATATACGTCAATGCTACTCTCTCACTTCGTCCCAGCTTACCCTTCCCCCTTCCGTGTCCTCAATTCCATTCTCTACATCTGTGTCTTTACTCCTGTCCTGACCCTAGGTTCATCAGAACAATTAAAAAAAATTTTTTTTAGATTCCATAACTATGTGTTAGCATACAGTATTTGTTTTTCTCTTTCTGACTTACTTCACTCTGTATGACAGACTCTAGGTCCATCCACCTCACTACAAATAATTCAATTTCATTGCTTTTTTATGGCTGAGTAATATTCCATTGTATGTACGTGCCACATCTTCCTTATCCATTCATCTGTTGATGGCCGCTTAGGTTGCATCCATGTCCTGGCTATTGTAAATAGTGCTGCAATGAACACTGTGGTCCATGTCTCTTTTTGAATTATGGTTTTCTCAGGGTATTTGCCCAGTAGTTAGTTCATTGGGTCATATGGTAGTTCTATTTTTAGTTTTTTAAGGAACCTCAATACTGTTCTCCATAGTGGCTGTATCAATTTACATTCCCACCAACAGTGCAAGAGGGTTTCCTTTTCTCCACACCCTCGCCAGCATTTATTTTTTCTAGATTTTTTGATGATGGCCGTTCTGACTGGTGTGGGGTGATACCTCATTGTGGTTTTGATTTGCATTTCTCTAATGATTAGTGATGTTGAGCATCCTTTCATGTGTTTGTTGGCAATCTGTATATCTTCTTTGGAGAAATGTCTATTTAGGTCTTCTGCCCATTTTTGGATTCGCTGTTTGTTTTTTTGATATTGAGCGGCATGAACTGCTTGTATATTTTGGAGTTTAATCCTTGGTCAGTTGCTTCAGTTGCAAATATGTTCTCCCATTCTGAGGGTTATCTTTTCATCTTGTTTATGGTTTTCTTTGCTGTGGCTGTGCAAAAGATTTTAAGTCTCATTAGGTTCCATTTGTTTATTTTTGTTTTTATTTCCATTTCTCTAGGAGGTGGGTCAAAAAGGATCTTGCTGTGATTTATGTCATAAGTGTTCAGCCTATGTTTTCCTCTAAGAGTTTTATAGTGTCGGGCCTTACATTTAGGTCTGTAGTCCATTTTGAGTTTATTTTTGTGTATGGTGTTAGGGAGTGTTCTAATTTCAATCTTTTACATGTAGCTGTCCAGTTTTCCCAGCACCACTTATTCAAGAGGCTGTCTTTTCTCCATTGTATATTCTCGCCTCCTTTACCAAAGGTAAGGTGAGAACATGATTGTGGGTTTACCTCTGGGCTTTCTATCCTGTTCCATTGATCTATATTTCTGTTTCTGTGCCAGTACCATACTGTCTTGCTTACTTTAACTTTCCAGTACAGTCTGGAGTCAGGGAGCCTGATTCCTCCAGCTCTGTTTTTCTTTCTCAGATTGCTTAGGCTATTCGGGGCCTTTTGTGTTTCCATACAAATTGTGAATTTTTTTGTTATAGTTCTGTGAAAAATGCCATTGGTAATTGGATAGGGATTGCATTGAATCTATAGATTGCTTTGGGTAGTAGAGTCATTTTCACAATATTGATTCTTCCAATCCTAGAACATGGTATATTTCTCCATCTGTTTATGTCATCCTTGATTTCTTTCATCAGTGTTTCATAGTTTTCTGAGTACAGGTCTTTCACCTCCTTAGGCAGGTTTATTCCTAGGTATTTTATTCTTTGTGTTGCAATGGTAAATGGGAGACTTTCCTTAATTTCTCTTTCAGGTTTTCGTCATTAGTGTATAGGAATGTAAGAGATATCTGTGCATTAATTTTGTATCCTGCTACTTTACCAAATTCATTGATTAGCTCCAGTAGTTTTCTGGTAACATCTTTAGGATTCTCTGTGTAGAGTATCATGTCATCTGCAGTGACAGCTTTACTGTTTCTTTTCCAACTTGGATTCCTTTATATCTTTTTCTTCTCTGATTGCTGTGGCTAAAACTTCCAAAACTATGTTCAAAATAGCAATGAGAGTGGGCAACCTTGTCTTCTTCCTGATCTTTGGGGAAACGGTTTCAATTTTTCATCATTGAGAGCTATATTGGCTGTGGGTTTTTCATATATGGCCTTTATTATGTTGAGGTAAGTTCCCTCTATGACTACTTTCTGGAGGGTTTTTATCATAAATGGGTGTTGAATTTTGTCAAAAGCTTTTTCTGCATCTATTGAGATGATCATATGGTTTTTCTCTTTCAATTTGTTAATATGGTTTATCACATGATTGATTTGCATATATTGAAGAATTCTTGGATTCCTGGGATAAACCCCACTTGATCATGGTGTACGATCCTTTTACTGTGCTGTTGGATTCTGTTTGCTAGTATTTTGTTGAGGATTTTTGCATCTATGTCCATCAGTGATATTGGCCTGTTGTTTTCATTCTTTGTGACATCTTTGTCTGGTTATGGTATCAGGGTGATGTGACCTCGTAGAATGAGTCTGGGAGTGTTCCTCCCTCTGCTATATTTTGGAAGAGTTTGAGAAGAATAGGTGTTAGCTCTTCTCTAAATGTTTCATAGAGTTTGCCTTGAAGCCATCTGGTCCTGGGCTTTTTTTGTTGGAAGATTTTTAATCACAGTCTCAATTTCAGTGCATGTGATTGGTCTGTTTATATTTATTTTGTCCTGGTTCAGTCTCAGAAGGTTGTGCTTTTCTAAGAATGTGTCCATTTCTTCCAGGTTGTCCATTTTATTGGCATATAGTTGCTTGTAGTAATCTCTCATGATCCTTTGTATTTCTGGAGTGTCAGTTGTTACCTCTCCTTTTTCTACTTCTAGTGATTTGAGTCTTCTCCCTTTTTTCTTGATGAGTCTGGGTAATGGTTTATCAATATTTTTTATCTTCTGAAAGAACCAGCTTTTAGTTTTATTAACCTTTGCTATTGTTTCCTTCATATCTTTTTCTCCCTTTTTTTCTTGATGAGTCTGGCTAATGGTTTATCAATTTTGTTTATCTTCTCAAGGAACCACCTTTTAGTTTTATTGATCTTTGCTATTGTTTCCTTCATTTCCCTTTCTTTATTTCTGATCTGATCTTTATGATTTCTTTCCTTCTGCTAACTTTGTGGGGTTTTTTTCTTCTTTCTCTAATTGCTTTAGGTGTAAGCGTAGGTTGTTTATTTGAGATGTTTCTTGTTTCTTGAGGTAGAATTGCATTGCTATAAACTTCCCTCCTAGAACTGCTTTTTCTGTATCCCATACGTTTTGGGTTGTCGTGTTTTCATTGTCATTTGTTTCTAGGTATTTTTTGATTTCCTCTTTTATTTCTTCAGTGATCTCTTGGTTATTAAGTAGTGTACTGTTTAGCCTACATGTGTTTGTATTTTTGGCTGTTAGCATTTGCCTTATGTATTGAGGTGCTCCTATGTTGGGTGCATAAGTATTTACAATTGTTATATCTTCTTCTTGGACAGTTCTCTTGATCATTATACAGGGTCCTTCTTTGTCTCTTGTAATAATCTTTATTTAAAGTCTATTTTTTCTGATATGGGAATTGCTACTCCAGATTTCTTTTGATTTCCATTTGCATGGAATATCTTTTTCCATCCCTCACTTTCAGTCTGTATGTGTCCCTAGGTCTGAAGTGGGTCTCTTGTAGACAGCATATATGCAGGTCTTGTTTTTGTATCCATTCAGCCAGTCTATGTCTTTTGGTTGTAGCATTTAATATATTTACATTTAAGGTAATTATCAATATGTAGGTTCCTATTACCATTTTCTTAATTTTTATGCATTTGTTATTGTAGGTCTTTTCCCTCTCCTGTGTTTCCTGACTAGAGAAGTTCCTTTAGCGTTTGTTGTAGAGCTGGTTTGGTAGTGCTGAATTCTCTTAGCTCTTGCTTGTCTGTAAAGGATTTAAAATCTCCTTCGAATCTGAATGAGACCCTTGCTGGATAGAGTAATATTGGTTGTAGGTTTTTCCCTTTCATCACTTTAAATATGTCCTGCCACTCTCTTTTGGCCTGGATAGTTTCTGCTGAAAGATCACTGTTACCCTTATGGGGATTCCCTTGTACGTTATTTGTTGTTTTTCCCTTGCTGCTTTTTATATTTTTTCTTCATATTTAATTTTTGATAGTTTGATTAGTATGTGTCTTGGGGTGTTTCTCCTTGGATTTATCCTGTATGGGACTCTCTGCACTTCCTGGACTTGAGTGACTATGTCCTTTCCCATATTAGGGAAATTTTCAACTATAATCTCTTCAAATATTTTTTCCATCCCCTTCTACTGAGACCCCTATAAGTCAAATGTTGGTGAGTTTAATATTGTCCCAGAGGTCTGAAACTCTACTCAATTCTTTTCATTCTTTTTACTTTATTCTGCTCTGCAGTATTTATTTCCACTATTTTATCTTCCAGGTCACTTATCTGTTCTTCTGC
>NC_041221.1:21681424-21690193 GCF_002837175.3 Physeter macrocephalus
CATTGTTTGTTTGCTCTATAGTGCTTCTAGGTCCTTGTTAAATGTTTCATGTATTTTCTCCATTCTATTTCCAAGATTTTGGATCATCTTTACTATCATTACTCTGAATTCTTTTTCAGGTAGACTGCCTATTTCTTCTTCATTTGTTTGGTCTGGTGGGTTTTAACATTGCTCCTTCATCTGCTGTGTTTCTGTGACTTCTCATTTTACTTAATTTACTGTGTGGGGTGGGGTACGGTACTTACAATTGAAATGCGGGGCAAGCCTGTGGCAGCAGAGGCCAGCTGTTGCAACAGCCTGAGGCACACTGTGTGTTCTCCAGGGGAACTTGTCCCTGGGTCACAGGACCCTGGCAGTGGCGTATTGCACAGGCTCCCTGCGGGCTATGGATAGTGACTGGTGCTTGCACACAGGATTCTTGGTGGCTGCAGCAGCAGCGTTAGTGTTTCATTCCCATCTCTAGGGTCTGAGCTGAAAGCCGTGGCTTGCGCCCGTCTCCAGAGCTCGTTTAGACGGTGCTCTGCCTTCTGTGGGCACATGGGGTAGGAATCCCCTCTCCTCGTGCACGCTAAAACACTGGTCACTTGCCTCTTAGGCAGTTCCAGACTTTCTTCCGGACTCCCTCCAGGCTAGCTGTGGTGCACTAGCCCCCTTCAGGCTGTGTTCACACAGCCAACCCCTGTCCTCTCCCTGGGATATGACCTCCGAAGCCCGAGCCTCAGCTCCCAGCCCCCACCCACCCCAGTGGGTGAGCAGACAAGCCTCTCAAGCTGGTGAGTGCCTGTCGGCACCGATCCTCTGTGCGGGAGTCTCTCCGCTTTGCCCTCCGCACCCCTGTTGCTGTGCTGTCCTCCGTGACTCCAAAGATTCCTCCCTCCACCACCCCCATCCCCGCCAGTGAAGGGGCTTCCTAGTGTGTGGAAACCTTTCCTCCTTCATAGCTCCCTCCCAGAGGTGCAAGTCCTGTCCCTATTCTTTTGTCTCTGTTTTTCCTTTTTTCTTTTGCCCTACCCAAGTATGTCGGGAGTTTCTTGCCTTTTGGGAAGTCTGAGGTCTTCTGCCAGTGTTCAGTAGGTGTTCTGTAGGAGTTGTTCCACATGTAGATGTATTTTTGATATATTTGTGGGGAGGAAAGTGCTCTCCACGTCTTACTCCTCCGCCATCTTCAAGGTCCCCCTAATTGTATAATTCTCAACAAGGCCGATTTGAATCCTTCTCTGAGATGGATAAGGTTGCTGAAGAAGAGATGTTTTTGTCTCTTTCTGTGAGATCATATTATTTGAAGACCAGCTAATTCTGCAGCTTCCAGGAGTCACTGACACCACATGGAGACAGTCTTTTTTTTTCCCTTTGTGCTTAGTCTAGTTTCACTTGCTCACAGGATGCTGCGTGCAGAAGCCTCGAACCCAGCACTTCAGACCAGAGTTCCTCGTAGAAATTGGGACACCACAACACCTCAACTCAAGATGGCGGCAGTGGGCCGTACACCCAGAAATACCTTTTACATCACAACTTGGCACATGCTTATGTGTGCACACACACTCACATATATAGAATTGGAATTAAAGTTCTACCAAAAAATACCTGTTTTTACTAACTTTACTGCACTCTTATGCTTTCTATTCCCTTCCAGTGTATTATAATTGTGTTAAAAGTATCCATCACCATTCACTAAACTGATTTAATGAGTCCTTCTTTAATGGGTCATATGCCTACAGTTTAAAAATCAGTGCTTTTGTGGCAAGATATTAAAGGAATTATTGCATAATAACTGTAAGATTTCCAGTGTGATATGAAAGATCTGAGGATGAAGGTGGAAGTAGGCTCAGGAGAGACCCCCTCAGTACTGAGACTACTAGGCAGGAGGTACTAACTTTCTAGGTAGTGAGCATAGCTCACAAGTTCTGGGGCAGGAAGGCGCTCGGCATAGTGAAGAAATAGAAGGCTTGTGTGACTGGGAAGCACAGAGAGTGGTGGTGGTGGGTGTGGAATGAGGCAGGAGATGTTGGCATCCACTAGATCACAGGAGGTTTTGAGGTTACGGTAAGGATGAGGCTGATATGGAGGACACAGATAAATATGTTGCCATCAGTGCAGAGGCCACTGTAGTTCTGGTTCTGGCATGGCCTGCATGATGAACTGGTGAGATGTCATCTGGGTTGGTAAACACTTGAGAAGTGGGAAGGCAAGGGCTTGACGGGCTGATTGGTTGAGGGAGGTATGGAAGGAAGTGATATCTCAGACAGTCCAAGATGTGGCCCGAGTCAAATAGAAGGACCCTTTCTGGAGAAGAGAAACGTGGAAGACAGCTAGATTTGGAAGAGAGATGAAGAGTTAGGTGGTGTAGACATGTTAACTCTCTAGGATACATATAAGACACTCAAGTGAAAATGAAAATTAATCTCTGGATATACAGAGCTGGAGCCTGGAAGAGTGACCTGGCTTGAGATACACATCTGAGACCACACTTAGGGCCATGAACTTATTGAAATTTCTAGGTAGATGTACCCAAGTGGGAAGAGAAAGGAACTCTGACTTTTAGAGCTGGCTGTGAAAAATACATGATAAATATGTTAACAACACACATCCTTGGAGCTCAAGGAATTTCAGTTTTACCTTTTCCTTTTCTTTTGCCTTGGCTTTCTCCTCATCTGTCCTTCCTTCCATCAGAGAACACCACCTCAAGGAAAAGCATAGATGGCCATCATTATTATTAAGCATGGGTTGGGTTATTGATTTTAGATAACCATAGTCTAAATATGTTTAGCACCAAGCCTCTTATATGGAAGCACCCATCAATTTTATAATTGCATGAATCAATACACACAAGTAGCAGATTGTTTTTTCCTAAAGTGATTTCACCAATATATATCCAATCCTTCATGCTTTTCTTAAAATGCAGTGTCAGCATGCTTCCATTGAGAATGGAACTCTGAACACTCCCTTCTTTTGAACCCAGATGGCCCTTTGTAACAGTCTCAACCAATAGAATGTGGCAGAAGTAACACTGTGCAGCTTTCAAGTTCAGGTCATGAAAGGTAATATTGTGAACCAGAAAGAAGCCATCTTATTTTCCACTGTCTAAACTCCTGACCCACAGAGACCACGAGAGATAATAAGTGGTCGTTGTTTTAAACCATTTATGTTGGGGTAATGTGTTACCCATTCACAGTAATTTGAACAACATATTCTCTGGGGATGTACCTCTAATCTTTACCCATGAACGTAAGAACTTGGATTGGTTCATTGAATTATTAGATTGGTACAAAAATTGAGTCTGTGGCCAAAAATGCATGGATGAGGGGAACAAGCTGAGATCAGTCCTCAGGGGTGAGCTACAGAAGCCAATCACCAGAAGAGGATGTGCAGGAAGGTGAGGATAAGGAAATTGAAATAATCTAACTTGACATTGACTTTCGTTTTGCGCTGCCTTAACCAAGTTTGGAAAGTCCTGCAGCCCCGAATGCTGGGGTGGATGCTGTTGGCACTCCTCCCCAGATGCTGAATTTGGCAGCCAACAGCACACAGCTGCCCCCCTTCACTGGTGTATTGCCTCTGTAGGACAGGAGCTGCCTTGCCCTGAGGTCACATGTCCCTCTCCCCCTAGCAGGTAGGGGCTGTCAGCAGACAAGGGCAACTGCCAGGCTGTATCAAAGACTGGCCTCCTTGCCTAATAGGGAATGACTCTGTGGTGAAACTGATGAACTGAGTTGAATTGACTCTTCAATCTGGATCACTTCTTTGCCTACCCTTCTTTCTCTGTTTTATCTTGCTGTCCCTCACCCCCTCATGCCCTCACTCCCTCACCCAGGAGCTCTTTCATTAAATCACTCTTCCAAGAATCCTTCTCCCAGACTCTGCTCCTAGGAAACCTGGCTTAAACACGCATAATACCTTAATATGCAGACATGACTAGTAAAGGCAGACAGGAAATTGGCCTAATGTTATGGACAGATACCATTTTGAATTTAATTAATATTCAATTTATTTACCTGAATATAACATTGTGGCCAGTACTGACTTTTGAATTATTACAGACCTAGGAAATTATTACCGTTCTAGAGATACCAGAAATACCCTCCTTGCTTCCATATGCCTTCTTAATGAACTCATTCCCCAGTGCCCACCCCCATCCCCAAGTCAGCAATTCTCCACACCATAAGGTCTTCTCCAATACCAGCATCTACCGAATTGGTCTCATTTCAACCTGAGGCATGCTGAATTTCTCTCAAGACCTCACATTTAGAGACTCAGAGCCTGAGCCATGATATGATATCATTCCAGGGCTGGGTGTTTAAGTCTGAACTAACTGCAAGTGGGTCAGAGAAGGTCAAGTTCTCTGCAGAAAGAGAAGTGGTCACATAGACACAGGGAGAGAAGCAGACACTTGTGATGGCAATGACCCCAGAAAGAAGAAGGATGCAGTGGTTCTTGGCTCCTGACATCCTGGGGCTTTAGAGATACGTCTACATCAAATCTGCTTGTTCTATAACTGGCTGAAAGACGAGAGCCTTCTCTTTTCTTAACAAATTCTTAAATAAGAGTGACAATGGAGAATCAAAATAATCATAGCCCTTCATTACTAAAGGCATTATAAAAATATATAGTCAAATATCAAATTTATTTACTATCTCAGTTCATGTAGAAACATTTACATGGATGTCAACATTGTTTCCTGTATCCAAACCGGAACATTCATGGAGTTGACAATCAAAATGTATCACTTAAATCTCCACATATTCTCTTTGGATGAGGAATTAAGAAAGAATAATCCTATGACTCCCTCTATTAACTCACTCAGAGTATATGGAATGGTCAACACATTTGATTCTTGGGTCAATAAAGGATGAATGAGATCCAGCCATTTTATTAGTTACCCTAATCCTAAAATGAATAGTGTATTTATCACGATTCAGGTTGCTGATATAGTGCAAATATATTCAGTATGTCTTTACTGTGGCCAAAGCTAAATTTACTGGGAAGAAATTGTCAGTGATCACAGGCAAAATATTTCTTCCTGCCTAAAAAGAACAGAGAAAGGAGGAAAACTGTGAAAGCAGCAATATCATAATCTTGCACTATCAAATCAAATTTCAAAGGCTCAGCCCCTGCTCCTGGGGAGCTCAGAATGCGGAAGTTATTTGCATCTTATTTCTTGCAGGTTCTTTTTTCCTATATCAAGTGGAGATGTTTGCCCCAGGAGAGAGTCCAGTCATTCATCTTGATAGGTTTCAGATCACAGAGGGCTTCTCTGAATTTTTATTTAAAAAAATTTTTGAGAACTAAAAGAGCATTATTCCTGTTTCTTTTATTCCCTCCTCACTGATAGACAACAAGTTTAATTTCTGCTAGACAGCTGGGTATGGATTACATTTGGATTTTAGTGAGTTAAGCAGTAAAATCCCTTATCTTTCAGACCGAGAGATTTCCCCAACAGAATCTCAAAGCTCTGCTTACAAGGCAATGTATATCTTGCAGTTAATTACTGAACTATATCTTGCAAAAGTGCTTATCAGGTGTTTTGTGAGCTATGTCAAAAAATGACCTATTTCTCATTAATTCACATTGAACACTTGAAGCAATACCTTAATGTGTTTAAACGTAATGGCTATCTTTTTGGAAGTAATGAGAGTAATTCTTGTTACTGTTTCTAGTCCTTGGCTTAATTTCAGAATGCTGTCGTTATTTTTAGGATTTAAAAAATATATTATAAAAGGAAAACATAGTCTTTTTAGGAAATATGGAAAAT
The DNA here is from genome assembly GCF_002837175.3 of Physeter macrocephalus. Classification (NCBI taxonomy): domain Eukaryota; kingdom Metazoa; phylum Chordata; class Mammalia; order Artiodactyla; family Physeteridae; genus Physeter; species Physeter macrocephalus. Next base: position 21,687,174 of record NC_041221.1, read on the forward strand.
AAAGAAATGTAAGAATAAGAGAATAAAAAGTCTATAATTCCACCATCCATAGTTTATCACTGATAATGTATTTGCTTGTGCTTTTACTTTAAAAATTGAAATAATAATGAGTAATATACTGATTATTTACTCAAATTAATTTCCCAATGTTACATTTTTATTAAAAACATGATCATTAAGAATAGTATATCTTTTGAGTTCTTAATCTCATGTTATCCTTATAGATATTGAGTAACCTCTAAACGTGTCTTGCCCTCTCTCATTCTACTTATCTATGTATGTATCTATGTATCTATCTATCATCTATCTAAAGTGTATTGTCTTAGTCTATTTGGGCTGCTATAATAAAATAGCATAGATTCAGTGGCTTATAAACAACAGAAACCTATTTTTTACAGTTCTGGATGCTGGGACTTCTAAGGTCAAGGTGCCTGCAGATTCAGTGCCTGATGAGGGCCCAATTTCTAGTCCGTAAACAGCTGTCTTTTTGCTGTGTCCTCACATGGTGGAATGGGTGTGGGATCTCTGTGGGGCTTCTTTTATAAGGGCACTAATTCCATTCATGAGGGCTCCACTCTAACGATCTATTTCCCCTTGTAATCGACTGCCCCAAGCTTCCTATACCCATTCTGCAAAGCTAACTCTACTCAACAGTTTTCTCTGTATCCTCCCAAGAATTTCTTTGAATGTACAAACTTTCTAAATCCAATTTTTCATCCACTTTGGTTTGGGATGAGTTTTTTTCAAGCTTGGGACTACATTGATTTGTGTGGCTTATGTATTTGGGCAGGCACATCCAATTCTGTGTCTATATCAGGAAACACACAGAATGTATACATTCCCCACCTTGCAGACATAGCTTGAATATTTTTCCTCCTGATTTTATTTTGTAGCATGTTTCCATTACCTTTTAGCAGGAAAAGACCGTATACTTAATTTTTTTTTTTTTTGCGGGCCTCCCCCTGCTGTGGCCTCTCCCGTTGCGGGGCACAGGCTCCGGACGCGCAGGCCCAGCGGCCATGGCCCACGGGCCCAGCCGCTCCGCGGCATGTGGGATCCTCCCAGACCGGGGCGCGAACCCGGTTCCCCTGCATCGGCAGGCGGACGCGCAACCACTGCGCCACCAGGGAAGCCCCCAGACCGCATACTTTAAAAATAACTTTTATGTGTTAAGAGGATTCGGGTTGCCTTATATGGCTAAGAGCATTTAAAATTAGAAAGGAATCAATACATTTTGCAAACATTATGTGCTAAATTTTATCTTTAGATTCTAGCCTAAAAGACCCCAGTCCTTATCATGGGCATTCACTTTTTCATTTCCAAGATGATGCCTTTCCATCTTGCTGGCTTTGGGATGCAGGTTCCATCAACTTTAGAGGCAGGGTCCCATGTGGCAGTTGGTTCTAAATATTCATGCCAATGACCATTCAAGACCAGGAAGGACTGGTCTGGGTCCTCCTCACTCTACAGAGCATGTGGCTGGGTGCATCAGAATGATGACTTCAAAGTTGTCTGCATGCCTCATTCATTCTCTATGTTCCTCTGATATAAAGGGCCAGGAGAGGAAGTCCAATAAACAAACAACCTACTGTTGCCATATTATCAGCTTCTGTTGGATGGTTCTGGTGCACATTCACCTATTTAATCATCAGGACCCTAAGAGGTGGTGCAATCGAGTACATCCATTTACAAATGAGGTCCACAGAGGTTAAGACACTGCTCGAGGCTGCACAAAGAGTCAAGCAGTCACTATTGAGTCTATGTGTGCTTAACGCCAGAGCCCATGAGCTTCCATGACTCCATCTTTCCTCTCCAAGGTAACAGTACCCAACCTCTGCAGGCCCACCCTGCTCTGTCCACAGTCTCCTTCAGATCCCCCGGGATATGGCACATAGATTCTTCTTCCCTTGAGCTGTTCACTTCAGCTCTGCTGCTTGGACCACCTCTTCTTCACAGGAACACACATTCTCAAAACATCTTCACCTTTACTTTTGTCACCTTCTCTTTCAGTCTTGCTCAGCCCTCTCAGAATATCTCATCTCCCTCTACCGCTTCCTTTCTATGTTCCATTCTTTCTTCACAGCACGACTTTTCTGAAAGAGCAAAATCAGCCCCAGCAGTGACAAAATGTAAGGACGGTGTTAATGAGAGCACTATTACGTTAAAAATAATTCCTAAGTCAGTTTGACATGTGACTCCCCCTCTACAAGTCCCTGGAGGGCTCTTGACCAGGCTTTGGGGTAGGGCACGTGACAAGAACTTTGGGGGGACAGAGAAACAAGGAAAGGAGGAAGGAGGGAAAATAAATGCAGCTGTAAACTTCATTTCCCTTGGGCACTTTCTCTGCCACACTTCTACTTTTTTCCTCACTATCTCCCAATCTTCTGCCATCTTCTGACTATGCTCATCCCCCACGTATACCCAAATCACGGATGCTCAAATCCTTTATGTAAAATGGCCTAATACAGTCAGTTTTCCGTAGCCACAGGTTCCGTGTGCACAGATTCAGGAGGTCGACTGTACTGTCATCACCCTGCATTCTTGTAAAATTTCCTTCTTTCCCCAGTTGTCAATGGTTTTATGGAAGTTCTTTTCAGGAAATAATGGTTATATAACCTTCAGACACAAAAATGCTGGTACAGTCATAGTCAGACAAGAAGACCAGAGTTTAGCCCTGTTGGGAAGGGACGCTATTCAAATAGCTTGCAGAAAGTCTTGCTCGCAAACTTTCCTTGATGGTCATTTTTTTTTAAACATCTTTATTAGAGTCTGAGTGCTTTACAATATTGTGTTTGTTTCTGCTGTATAACAAAGTGAATCAGCTATATGTATATACATATATCCCCATATCCCCTCCCTCTTGCGTCTCCCTCCCACCCTCCCTATCCCCCACCTCTAGGTGGTCACAAAGCACTGAGCTGATCTCCCTGTGCTATGCGGCTGCTTCCCACTAGCTATCTACTTTACATTTGGTAGTGTATATATGTCCATGCCACTCTCTCACTTTGTCCCAGCTTACC
>NC_041221.1:21690232-21690704 GCF_002837175.3 Physeter macrocephalus
CCCTAGGTTCATCAGAACCTTTTTTTTTTTTTTTTTTTTTAGATTCCATATATATGTGTTAGCATATGGTATTTGTTTTTCGCTTTCTGGCTTACTTCACTCTGTATGACAGACTCTAGGTCCATCCACCTCACTACAATAGTTCAATTTCATTTCTTTTTATGGCTAACTAATATCCCATTGTATATATGTGCCACATCTTCTTTATCCATTCATCTGTCGATGGCCACTTCAGTTTCTTCCATGTCCTGGCTATTGTAAATAGAGCTGCAATGAATATTGTGGTACATGACTCTTTTTGAATTATGGTTTTCTCAGGGTATAGGTCCAGTAGTGAGATTGCTGGGTCATATGGTAGTTCTAGTTTTAGTTTTTTAAGGAACCTCCATACTGTTCTCCATAGTGGCTGTATCAATTTACATTCCCACCAACAGTGCAAGAGGGTTCCCTTTTCTCCACACCCTCTCCAGCA